>NC_056543.1:7897071-8200101 GCF_910596095.1 Thunnus maccoyii
TAGATCTTTTTCTGCAGTAATAACACTCAAAAGGGGCATTTAAACAGTCTTTTTTAATGTAATTCATTTCAAAAAGTGAAAAAAAGCTAGAATCCATCTGTTGTGACTCAAAGTTAGACCAAACTGTAACAATAACTAAACATCACTTTCTTTGGCCTGAGCCCTTAATACATGAAAACAAGAGTTGTCATGTATCAGTATGTGTTTGAGCTAAAACGTAATTTGTTCATTTGCCAGTGACAACAGTCCAAGTTACTGCATATTTGTTTTACTTAACACTCATCTGCAGTCACATGATGTCTTTTATAAGGGTTTGAAGAACTTCAGTTTACCCCAGTTCACATGCTGGTCACCTGCTGCCTGCTGACAGAGAGGACAATAATCTCAGCAGGGATCCCGACTCATTTAAAGGGTCAGGTCACCCAAAACGCAAAAAAAAAAAAGATTATTTGAATGCCTTGAGAGCTCCAAATGAAATTCCCTTTACATCCATGAGTGGGTAGTGGCAGAAAGCCAGATATCTCAAATCTCAGCAAATAAAACCAAACTACCTGCATGTTGCAAAATCAGAAGATGTGTTTTTTTTAATGATTTTACTTTGTTGAAGTAAGGAAAGTATTATGTGTTATAGTTGCACAGGATCACATTGAAATGTCTCAAACTGTCTAAAATGTTCACCACCATCGCCCTTTGGCATTTACTATAAATTTCTGTAATGTCTGTGACCTGTGAAATCTTGAGATGTTTGAGCAGGGGATGAACTGAAATTCCAGGCCTCCCCAGTGTCTGTCCTCACAATACACAGACAAAAGCATGAAACCTAAGACCTGGAATGAGTCTGTGGGCCGAGACCATCAATGGGAGGGTGAATGATTGACTAATTACAACACCAACAAAACCTGGTGAACATAATCCACGAGGGGCCGAAGGTGTCCAATTACATGTGTCTGTCACTGCAAGGCGGTATTTTATGCCATACTGACCATTCAGATATTGGATTTCATATGCAGAGTGCCAATTTCATCAAAGCTAAATATAGCTTTTGTGAATAATTTAAGAATATGAAAACATGAATATGCAACACAATATATAACACAACATGCACTAGAAAGAGGGAAAGTATTTATTGCAAGTGCAATTTACAAGTAAACAACCTCTACAAACTGTGGCTTGACTTCTCAAAACATTAAATAAATGCACTTAGAGTTTCGCATTCTTATCATTTAAGCCTCTGCAGCAGTACAGGGCTATACTGCAAGTGTAACTGCTGTACAAACAGAAAGGCTAGACGCACATTACAACACAGGCTGACCATACAAAAAAGATGAGGGTCTTTTCTCTGTAGCCCTTGGACCAGTTAGAGGCCCTTTTGGCAACCCCCCCCTTGCACCATCACTGATGTTATTTCAGCAAGTGGGGGTCATTGACCTCTTGCTGTGACTCATAGCGTAGTCACCATCTTCAGTGGATATACAAGCATTAAGCTCCGAGGCACTCAGAGCTGGGAGTTTTAAATGACATACACAATGTAGGACACCAACAGATTCTCTTGAGAACGCATGAACGAGCCAACATATGTCTGAGATATGTCTGCAGACACACATAAAGACCCACACACACACACACACACACACAAACAAACTTGGGCTGCGGTCGCACAGTATGTTACAGCTGAGCAGCAGTGTAAACAACGAGACACAGACAGACACAAACTCCTGTGAACATATGGTTGAAACAACATATGCACCACTCCCCTGCCTGAGCTGCAGCCATACAGCATGTCACAGTTAAACAGCAGTAAAACTATCTCAATCTAAATCAACCGCAGAAATAAAAACACACGAGGAAATGCCATCATCAGATAATCTTCAGACACTGTGGATGATCGCTACATGCTGCATGTTTCTGTTAGTGAAAAGCAAACTGCTCTTTTGTCTGATCTTGTATCCCTGAGCAACAGGTTGTAACAGAGTGCTGGATCACAGCACAGTTAAAAAGAACTATTCAGTGGCTTTCCTGCAAATTTAAAGCCTGTTGTGAATCTTAGAAAATAGAACGCATTCACCTATTTTATTCCGTCAGTCAGCAATTCATGGTCATGTACCCTTGTTGTTTCTGTCTTATGTGACTTAGTGCATACAATATATTGTATGTCCCAGATTATAAATTTTTACTTTCTTTTGAGTAAAAGCTAGCCTTTCTAGATGGTAAATATATTGACACCAGATAGTAAGACTCATTCAGTGCTGAGAATAGTGATGTTCTTTTTAGTGCATCTCAGTTGTATGTGGAGAATTGAAAAATCTTTTCTTAAAATCATTCTTGAAATGGAATAAACTAAGTAAATCTAGTCAATCATCCTTAGTAATGTTAACATTTCTTCTCTTTTCTGACATTTGAGTCAGACTCAAATCCTTTGAGCACAACAATCAGCCGTACAAATGTATGTCGTAAGGTTTTAATTCAACCTGGCACCAGCAGATTGTGCTCTGAAACATACACAGTTCTTCTATACCGCCACAACACACTGAACCAACTCCATGTCTAAATGAAAGACCTTAATTCAAATGACATCCTCTCTCACATCTCTGAAATCTCCAACCCGTGAATGTGTGTCACTGACTGTGTGAGACAGGCAGAGAATGAGAGGTGGTGGGGGGTTGGCTCACAGAATGGAGGTCAGAAGGTCACAGCTATCAGATTAGGAGGGAAAGGGGTCCTGTTTCGCACAAATAGAGACTTATCACAGCCCTGGGGTGGCCTGCAGAAGCAGGTTGTGAGTGCCTGCAATGCGAACGCCTCTCATTCTGACATGATAACATTTGTAAACTGTTGAAGAAATTCATTGGCTTAGGAAGAGCTGCAGACTACATGAAAACTTCAGAAGAGTGCTAGAGTGCATTCAGATTGTCGGCAGCACACAAAGGGCACGGCAGTTATTCTACAATTCAGGAGTCCTTGCAACATAAACAGTCAATTGGCACAATGCCACTAATTAGAGCTGCAATGATTAAATGATTATGATGATATAATAATTGTTTTAGTCATTTATTAAGCAAAAATGCAAAACATTTGCTGATTGCAGCTTCTTAAATGTGATAATTTAAAGCTTTTCTGTGTCATACATGACAGTAGACTGAATTTCTTTGGATTTGGGGCTGTTTATAAGACAAAACAAGACATTTGAAGACGTCATCTTGAGCTTTAAGAAATTATAATTATAATAGTTTTCACAATTTTCTGGAATTTTATAGACAAAGCAATTAATCTAGAAAATAACTAGCAGAGTAGCTGCAGCCATACTACGAATATAGGATATGTTATATGTATTATTATTCTAACTGTTGATTGGCTAAGAGTGCATGCAGAATACATTGTGCTGTGACAAAAGCTGAGCTGGGACCAACCTTTTTTTGCTGGAGTTCTTTGCAATTACATCATCTCTACCCCAATACTTCTCACAACACAATGCTAATATTAGCCTAAAGACGAATTTAGTCCTCAAATGAATTCGATACATACAAAATTTAGTTTTTGCATGCCATGTGAAATGTCTACATCATGAAAATCAAGTTACGTAGATGATGTCTGGCTACATCTTGAGTCTTGAAAGTCACATTAACTGTGACATGAAAATATTACACTATGTATTTGTGCACCTGCTGCAGTTTACGGGATTGTTGTGAGTACAGGTCGCTAGCTGGCTTCAGCTATATTACAATGAATTAACAGTCTCGTCTAAAAGAGAAAGGGACTGAAAAAAGACTGCTCACTGATCTGAGCTCTCGATTTGTGTTTATTGAAGAGGTATCTTCTCTGGTTACGAGAGGTGAAGGTCAGAATCAACAGACCAGTATGTGGATTTTTAATTTGCTTGTCTGTGTCCACCTGCTGGATAGCTAACTGTAGCTAACATCATCTACAAATATCCTTGTCAAGAGGCAAAACCACAGGAGGAGATGAATTAGTGAGCAGACTGTGCTGAAACTGATAATTAAAGTGGAAGTCTGTGCTCTACTTAGTTGAAGCATCTGGCACTGAGAGTCCAAAGCTGTATGTGTTAACCTGCATTTTTTGAATATGTATAATGATGACAGCCTTGCAGGTGGTGCATGTCTTTTATTATTCTTTTTTCTGGAGATAAAAAGATTAAAATCATGAATTGCCCCCAAGCTTGAAAAAAAAATAAAAATACGAGCCCTAGCCTGCATTAAGAGTAACTAAGTGGTGTTTCCCTTTACAGGGAACCCTTTGCTGTTGTCGTTCAGTGACCAGCAGCAATTATAACATTGTCTTACACAAGTGTCTGGCACTGACTCCACTCCTGTTGTCACTTCAAACCAAAGCATCTCGCAAGAAGGAAAATGAGTCTTGAAAGACAGAAACATCATCACATGGAAAAAATGAAACGCAGGTTTGTCGATGAAACCTAATCAAATTTGTGTAGATGCTGTACATAAAAATAACTTTGCACTGAAAGGCACTAAACATAGTGACTGCCTCCTTAGAAACAGCTAAACTGAGTCTTTCAGACATTCCCAGAGAACAACCTACTATCCTTTAGAAATAGACAGACAGCCCTGCAGGGTTCCTCACAGTCTTGCTCAGACAAGCAGAAACAGCTTGGCTGTCACTCTGAATAAGACACATTCCATAACAACAGGAGAATATGTGGCCTGTGGTGCCTAAACAGCAGTTACAGTATAGGAAAGAGGAAGGGGGTGTGTTGCTTATGGGATAGAAGGAAGACACCCTTGTTTTGTCATATTTAACGCATTAAAGAAATGTCATTTTCTCACGAAATTCTATACTAAGATGAGAGCTAGACCGTTGTTCTGTACATAAATTGCACCCTGGGAATATGTCAACTACATGTTCCACTTAGTTTGAAACAGCAAGAAATTCCCTCGTGACCAATAAACTGCTACTCATGCATTGGCAAAATAGAGAATTTTTTTTTTTTTTTTTTTACATCAATTTAATGTAAACAAACTACAAAGTCTGCTTCTACAACTCACATTCATTTAGCTATCAAGATGGACACAGTTGTCCCAGCTTTGGAAAACACTCTCTGGCAAAACAGCCACCTGAAAATTACATTAACAAATGAAATTTTATCTGTAGGTGTCATAACTTGGAACATGACATACTCTGCAGATTGGGCTTAAAAGAGGTGTGATGGCGGAAATGACCAGAGAACTGAAAGCCAGCTGCTCTGATGTCATCCGTAAAAAATTCCCACTACGAGGGACTATTTGGGGAGTTCTTGTACCTGTAATGACTCCACTAATTAGTGCACTGTCAAGCCAGAGCATCCGGAAATGTCTGAACTATAATTGGCCCACAATTCCTGGGAGGCGTTATCTCAACTAATGACAGACACAGTGCTGATTCTGCTGCCTGAAACAAAACTAGGGGCGGCTGAGTTTGTCACCAAAGTGAGAATAGCTGGTCCATCTTAAAGGTCGGTCCACCTTAAGGTCAGGTCAGGTTCCAGGTCACGTTAGGTTAGCTCATTTATGCTCCGTCTCAAGAACAAAGATGGAGTTGTTGCCGATGGAAAATGTGACATTTCCTCTTTGGCAATATTTCAGGTTTAAACCAGATGCGAAAGGCAAGACCATGGATATCACGCAGGCGATTTGCAAGCTTTGCATGAGAGTTGAGAAGCCTCAAATGACCCACCTACACAAACATTTGCGTGTCCACCACCCTGCTGAGGCCGCCAAGTTAGCACCAAAAGAAGCTACAGTCAGCAAAGATCCAAGTCAGCCATCTATCATCGGAGCTCACAATCCAAGTCATATCCATAACGTTAACTACTCTTATGGAGTGCAGAGTACAGTTTTGGTTGAGCAGGCATATGGAGAACAGAGATGTGGGTTATCAGATCCATGAAAAAGAGATTATTTTAGTTCTGATTGTTAACCTTTCCTTCTTCAGCGTTCAGTGTCCAGACCGTAGTCGGGAAGCAAATGGGAGACTTTGTGATCTGCTCCAGGGCCGAAGTTGTCGCTAACTTCGGGGCTAAGCCTCTTCACTTTAATCAGCAGGTGGCAAGTAGAGCTATGCCTTAAAGGAGCTACGCTACTTGTATAGCACTATAGTAAGTTATTTAAAATTGCCCTAATATCGGTGTAGGAAAAACCAATTGTCGATCATCCCTTCAATCATCGATATATGATCCGATCGCCAATCGCCACAAGCCTAATACACACTCTTCACCACACACTTAATGGATTTAATCCCTGTTTATGTGAGAATGTGTTTCTTATTTTAAGTGTTGTCAATCCTGGATGGAAACAAACATGACAAGCATCACCAATAACAGACTGTGCCAGTCTGGAGTAACACTTCACATCCCAGAGCAGTGAGGATTAGCTGTGGGGAAATAGTTCCCTCTTCTGTCCACAAGCTGAGCCACAATCACAACCACAGGCAGTAATATTCACACTCCCTTAACCAAGCAGCCTTGCCTCAGTCTCTATTGTAAACCGATTGATATAAAGCTATATTTAAAATGCAGCCACAATAGAATGAAAGCAGTTCTTTATGCTGCAGAGTAAAAACATTCATCGCATGGAGCTGCCCAAAACAAACAGTTTACTCTTAGTATAAATGGATGTATTGTCTCATGAAGAATACAATGTTATCAGATGTTACAAGTTCACAATTTAACTGCTGATTCATATGCTGTCCCACATCCTTGCTGCTACAGACGTCACTAAATGACTAAACATGACCCTGCTTGACAGGTGGCGGTCTCCTCACAAAAACACACCTGTGGAAAATCAAACACAATGTTCAACTGGCCTGTCAGCAGCAAACAGCACCGCATGGCAGATAAAGCACATGGGTGAGATAAAGAGACATAAAAAAAGAAACATAAAGTCATATATTAAAGAAAAGCTTGTATGTATGTGAGCGGTTGTCCGCTTGTGCATGTTTGGCTTTAAAGTTAAGAGGGAATGATCGTGTTACAAACAATCCCTGATTCATGCTGTATGATGCTCACTGAGATAATAAATTCATTACAGGGTGTTTATTTTCATCAGCTACACCAAAGCGGTTGCAGAGCCTTCGGCAAAACTCTCAACACACCTGCACTGTTGATGTCACAGCACAAAGAAAACTACAAACATATGTTAGCAGCTATTATGTTTCCTCGAAGATGGGACTTAACAATTGAGTGCTTAAAGGCGTCGGCTCTTTGATATTCAATAGTGTATGAGATGACTTGCAAGGAGACATATGGATAGATTACTGAAGCGTCCCCTCTGCCAAAATAAAGATTTTTTTTCCACAGAAATAAAAACAGATTTTAACATTTATGAAAAACTGTACAGAATATCTACATAGTCTCCATGTACTTATCAAAGACACATAGAAGAATCTCTCTATACAATTCACTGGTGCTATTCACTGTTTTCGTCACTAGAGGGAGACAAAAATCACTGTGGGGTTTGCTATAGGGCTCAATGAGACACTGACCTCGTTGCAGTCTGAAGCATTTATGTCACAGGACTGTCATTATCATGTACACACACAGTCAACACGCCCACACACACAAATATCAAACAGGTGGGGCAGACAAACAGGATGACAAAGTCCAATCAGGCCGTCACAGGAAACAGACCCTAAATATTTAGTTACACTAACCTGCAGCAGAGTTGTTGAGCCATGTTGCAGACACAGTTTTGGCTGAGTCCCTCCACTGTTCAACAGCCGCTTTTAATTTGATTTTACTTAATTAAGTTCTGGTATGTCATCCATTTCAGTATCATTAATAATGCTTATTTATTTTATATATGCAATTAGGTTTTGTTTTTTTTAAGGAAACACTTGGTACTTACATGGCTGACTCCAAAGTTAGTTCCACTTAAAGTTATTTATTATGTATTTATTATGAGTTTTAAAATCAATTTTAGGATTTTTGTTTATTTTGTATTTTATTATTTTTCTCTTTCCTATTTCTTGAGCTTATTCTAATTTGTAATTACACTGCATTTGCTTTTTTCTTACATCTATGAAGCACTTTGAAAAGTGCTATATAAATTAAGGTTATTATCATTACTATCATTAATATTTACAGTGAAGGTATCAATAAACCTTATTCTAAAAACAGCCGCCTGAATGAAAATAGTAAGTTTTTAAAGATGATCACTGAGTTTGACTCAGTTGATTCCCTGGGGAATCAAGGGTTGAATGTTTGATACAGTGATATAAGTAATCAAATTGAATTAACTGAATGAATGAATTGTGGCCTTTATTAATTCACCATACAAACAAATTAAATATTTCTGTGTATATAAGATTTAACTCTTTTAACTGTACATTTTAAGTATAAGAATAACTGTATGAATTATTGTATTAATTAACTAAAGGTACACATGCCCCTTCTCAGTCCTTATCATCTCTATTTTGTATATTTTTTTAACACAAAACAAGCAACAGTAAAGGAGCACAATATAATGAAGAGAGAATACATAAAAATAAATCAATATGTTTTGCATTTGCATGGACACATGGAGAGCTCAGCACATGGCAAAAATCTGTCAGTTTTTTCAACCACTTCACATAATCTTTTCATTTCAATTTTCATTTTTGAGAAACTTTATTTGAATTTGTATATTTGTTTTTTTCGCCTTTTTTAAATCATGTGCATGTTCATGCATATATAATGTAAATTCTGTTTTTTTTTTTTCAGCCCTGCAACTCTGCGGGTGAACTTCAACTGAAGGTTCATCCCGCTTTGATAAATCATTTACCTGCTTTCTAGACCTGAAAATAATGCAGAGGGACTCTCCCACACCTGGAATCCAGACACTCTGCTTGTCTTATATGGGTGGGGTTTGGAAGGTCATAGAGTTGAAAATGTACCATTCAGGTTCACTCCATATTTACTATGATTATCTGCGTTTGGTCAGTAACCCACCAATAACATTAATATAACCAAGAACATGTGGGAGAGAGAAAAATATGTTATTATTGATGATTGGTATATTAAAAAAATATTCCAGTAATTTATGCAGACTTTTTTTTAATCATTCTGGGAGAGAACAGAGTCATTAGGCAACACCAGGTGGCTACAGGTCAGAGAATTGTACCTTTTGACTGGAGGGTAAACAGTTTGACTCCTGAGACCAGCTGGGAAAATCTGGATTGGGGGAATAAATGAGTGACAGTGCAATCTCCTTTGACCAACTGGCATGAAGATGTCCTTAAGCAAGGCACTTAACCTCCAATTGGAGCTGCTCATTGGCTCATGATAAATGACAGGAAGGGTCGTTACCAGGTTGTGAGTGTAGTTCAACCACCTGCACAAGTTTTGTTTAATTCATGTTTCAACTTTGGTTCAATCTTAGGCAATCTATGACCTTCCATCATATCACAGTGATATTCTGTGCACACAAACACCAGTCGAGGTGAGTCTGGAAGTGCAGAGGTTAGTAGAGAAATTGCACATACCAGCTGTTTCCCTGTGATTGTTAAACAGGACAGTGCATGGCAAGTCTAAACTCTTCCTTCTTCAGACATCTGACACACATGAAAGAGGCCAAGGGGTCCATTTTGGGGCCAAATGCCAAGCATTATTTTGTCACCTCATAAATAGTTGGAATGTCTCATTCCAAAGGCATTTTAAGAAAATCAACTAGACAAAAATATTTTTTCCAGTACTTTCAAAAGAGATTAGACTGGGGCAGATGGTAAATAATTTGCAATCCCAGCTTCCTGACTAATCAAAGAGAAACCTGATGGTTGCTAACTGATCAGCTACAGTGTTGTGTTTGACCAGCTAGTGATGACAACGCTGTCATTCTCACTTCCCACAAAGATGAAACAATGTGGACATCGGAAGTCCGGCATTGGGAGTGTTGACTTTGGGGATTAGTATCCATAACCGGATGAGAAAAAGAACAAATTACTTCTTTGAGACATCTGTATGTGACTTTGTGGGAAATGGAAAACAGAACTGACATCCTTTAAATAACCCCTTGAACTTTTTGTTTCTCTCAAAAAATGTTCTGTCTGTATCTCTGTGACAAGTCTGTGCTAATAAATACAGTGTATTTATCCCTGGAGGATTCATTCGTGTACATATTTATTTTTTAATGAGTGGTTGTTGTTTTTACTATTATCCTTTCCTAAATGAGCAAAGGCAAAACGAATATGGGTTATGAGAATTCCTGCGTATATTATTATCTCAGGGAAATGGTTAACTGGGAGAAACTCTGATCCTGAAGCAAGAACAGCAGGAACCTCCCCGGCCCCAAAAAGAAAAAAAAATAATCTAAATCAACCTAATCTCAATATAAACTCAACATTCAGATCATGTATCCTATAGATTGATGTTAATATTTCATTTAAGTAATAATCAGAGAAGGCTTAGAAAGTACAAATATTTATTTAAGCAAAAATTTTATAACTCCGAGACAACTCATTATCAACTGATCTGGGGATTATTTCCTCCATTATTTGTTTGGTCTATGAAACGTTAAAACATAGAGCCCTCTATGATGCCTTCAATTCGCTTCTTTTGTCCGACCGACAGTGCAGAACCTAAAGATTTTCACATGACTGTTATACATTTTGAAGAAAAAACAAAAATCCTCACATCCAAAGAGCTGGAAGAAGAGAATTTTGCCATTTTTGCTTTAAAAATGACTGAAACAATCGATCAATTATGCAAAATAAATGCTGATTAATCACTGCAGCACTACTGAAATCGATAAGTTCTTTACTGTAGGTACAAGGTGTTATTTTATTGGATGTTTAACAGGCTGAAAAGTGCTGTAGAAAGTGCCAGATTCTTTAAAAAAGGTAAATTAAGTAAGATGTTACACTAAAAACACCCCCCTCATGTTGAAAGAGCAAAGCCTTGTATGAATAGGAGTATGAATAGGAGTAAGATTGTGTATTTGTATGGTCTTGCTTTGTTCAATACACCATGAAAGGCACCATTAACACGATAAGCCATCAAAAAAAAAGGAAAAAAAAAACAACGCATTGTTGTGGCCAGGTTCTCTTTTATGTGGGATTTGACTTGATGTTTAACTTTTGTAATGATTCTTCTGGAAATGGGTAACTGTGCTGTCTACCCACATTATTTGAGAATTTCCTGTCACAAACATCGAAAGCCTGTTTTTCTTTTAATGGTGAACTCTTTAATGTTTCTCACCCATGTAATAAAAAAGGCATGGCAGACAGGCTGGTAGACTTGGCTTCAGTACAAACCAACCATCATCACTCTGCCAGGAATGGATTAACACACTGATAGGCTGAGACTTGATTTTACACAAGTGTTTCTTTTTTCATTCCTTACAGGGATTTGAAGCATCCTTTATGGTTATTTATATTCACCTCACATTTTGTGCAAACTACAACAGCCTTTATGTCTAGAGAGTTTAGAGAGCTGCTGTCAAAATGTTACTACTACTACTGTTGAGGGTAAAAAAAAAAAAAGTTTATCTGTAAAGCTCACGATATAAAGTGAAATGTCAATCCATGTGTCATGGATACTGCATAACAATCAAAACAAAGCCTTATGGATTCATTACAGATGAAATCTCAGCCTCAAAGTCTCAGACAGTGTTTATTTCCGCTCACTGACTCATGCCACAATGACTAAAAGGTTGTTCTGTGGTTAAATAGCATGAATCAGGATAAGCACAGCTAAATCGGAAATTTCTCCCTCTTGCTAACAGATGGAGGGGAAATCCAGACGTCTCTCTTGCCAGACAGCCAAAAACACCAGAGACTGGCTGTTTGTGTGAGAAGCACTTGTAAACATCTATACCTTTACAAACATTTACACCATTTTCACGAAGGCTCTTTCACAAGACAATCCATTATCGATGCATGTGTTAAGCTTCAGTGATGGAGGAGATTTGGAGAGAATAACATGAAATAACAATTTCATCCTGGGAGAGGCTCCCAGTCTCTAAATCTAATGAGATTTGAGCTGTAGATAGTTGTACAGTCATTTTGCAGAGCGGGAACCACCCAGATCGTCATTCTAGCTAACAAAGAATCACAGCACAAAGGAGTGTGTTTGGTTTTGACACCTCATCAGGTACAGTATGCTGTGTGTGTCTGCGTATGAAGGTGTGTCCGCGGGTTTGTGCACTTCTTGTATCTACACAAGCTGGTGAGTCCAGTCGATGTGTAAAGGGGCAGGAATTAAGCCTCTGACTTTACTGTACAAATACTGAGTAATTCCAGCAATGTCAACCAGGCCATTTCCTCAGCTTCCTAATCCCAAAATGGGCGAAGCATGTGTTTAAACATCCAAAGGTCCTGGGACTGTGGCCGTTAGAGAAGCATTCTTCTGTGACCATGTCAATGAAAGGGAGTCATTACCAGAAGCTTTACTCAGGCAGGCCAGACAAGGCATTAAGTGCCTGCAATTGTTCTGTTAGAAAAATAAATGAAAATATAAAATGAATGGAAACTTTTTGGCTTTTTGGACAAGTGCAAGATAGCATCATCTCCATATCACACTTGAATTATTAACCTCTATTAGATTTAACAGACCTGCTTATTTAATGTTCTCACAAACAAATGTGTTTGAGATAGAACAGGGACAGCCTGCCTTTTCCTTATATATACAGGAAAACTCACTAGAATATTGCTAAATCCCAGCTGTAACAATGGCACATGACAAATCACACAACTGTGAACTCAGTATAAAATGATCACAAACTAGGGTTGCCATCAGATGCCATAATTATCAGCTGATATTAATTTGACTCCATTTGTGTTAAAATTTGCTAATCAAAGAATTCACAGGCCAAAATATACAGGAGGTAAATAAATAAAGGTCACGCCTCAGTTGCCACCACAGAGGCGTCTGATTGGTTCAGCAGGCGGTGTCTTTGGATCACAAACTGCAGAGTCATGATATGACTTATCAAGGGTAACTCATGATTTAGGGGGATGAGTTATTTTCTAAATTAAATACACAGATTCATTATAGGGTTGAAATCCATTTGTCAATCAACAGAAAATTAGTCGTTAACAATTTTGATGATTGAATAATTGCTCAAGTCATTTATCAAGGAAAAATGTTAAAATTCACTATTTTGAGCTTCTCAAAATGTTCTGCTTTTTTGAGGTTTTATATCATTACAAACTGAACATATTTGACTCTTGATCCGACAAAACAAGACATTTCAAGACGTCACCTTATGCGCTGGGAAACAGATGGAAAATTTTCAGTTTTATGATATTGTTTTAGATTAAGCACTGAATCGATCAATTGTAATTAAAAATCCACTGATGAATGATAATAAAATAATTGGTAGTTACAAGCTTAATTGATTCTAAGAGTTTTTGAGGAAACAGGAAATCAAATGTGCACAAACCAATGCAAATCAACTCCTAATAAGCTTGGCAGGGTTGCAGGTGATCACTGAGATAAATTATGTGCTATTAGCCATATTTCTGAAAGAAATGACTGTGTGCTTAAACACTCCAGAAAAGTGGATTATGCTGCAGGAGTGGAGTTCAATGTTTCAAGGTCACTGTCAGAATCCTCTGTTATCGCTGTGAATTCAAGCTGACCAAAGTCTCCCTTCTCTCAAAGATGAAACGCTACATTTACTGCAGCCTTCGTTCAAGCGTACAGGGCGGCGATCAGTGTTTGACACTCAAATAAAAGGATTTTGGGTGGAATATCACTTGAAATAAGTTGACACTACAGCCTGGTCAGAGCATCCCTACAGTACAATAGACAGCATGACTCACTTTCCTTTAGGAAATATCACAGAAACACATGTGACGGCAAGAAGTTCAGCACAAAGCCCCAAGGTGCACAAACCATTCACCACAGATATTTACAAGCAAGGCCACCATGCAAAACACAAGTTTAAAAAAAAAAACAGATATCAAAGGGAATTGTTCTCTAAGTTCAGCAGATCTGAGGCGCGAGTTCTGGAGGAAGAACTGGGATAAAAAAGAGGAAATTCTGCGGCTTTACAGCTTCATTTCCATAATCCACTGTAAGCAAAGAAACTGTTTGCAGATGAAAGCCCTCATGCAAGACAAGACAATACAAGCATGCAAAGGCAGTGGTAATAAAATGCTGACTCATGATCAGTCAACAGCACACATCAAAACCAGAACAACGGATGAGGAACGGCTGTGCTCTTAGAAGCACATTCTGACAATTTGAACTTGTTCCGACTTCAATGTTGGGCTACATAACTATGCCAAGAACCACCAGAGCAATGCTAAAGGACAATTGCAATGTGATTTGTGTATTTATAATTGTAATTGAATATTATTAATGATAAAATGATAACAACAGCTGTTGCAAGAGTCTGGTGTAATTAGAGATTTTTCTGATTATGTTTTCCATATTTCTTGTGCTCAGTTACTCCCACTTATATCCAAACATCACAAAAAAACAGAAGTACAGATTGTTCCTTGGTAAAGGTAATTCATCACCTTGAATGAGAACCCTCCTCTCATGCCTTGTAGACAGCAGGTGGCCATTACACAGAATATACTTAACATTTAGAATCATTATTATGAATTATTTCATATAGTCAGGAACACCAGTATCAGGGCTGTAGCCAGCGTTCTGGGAAAACTGAGCTTATGAGCTTATGAGCACTTACAGTTTACTAGTTACTACTTGCATTTCCCGACATAATGATCTAAAGCCTGTTTCTAAAACCTTTAAATCATTTTTTGTACACCTTAAAGCGGTGAAACGTGAATATCTTGAGTCTAAAAAATACTGGAGTCAGTCTATAAAACATCTAAGTCCACCAAAACCCCTAAAATTCACACAAAAAAGCAGAGGACATGACGCCCAGTGTTTTCTCCCTGATCAGGAGAGCCAATACAGGAAAGTGCATTAGTCAGTGTTTACACAAGATGTGTTCAGAAACAGTATTGAGTGTAGGTCAGCGGAATTTTTGGCAGCACTCAGAGCTTTCACTTCACACAATAACTCTAGTTACAAGCGTAAAATAGAAGAAAATAAACTTAAAGCACTGAATTTGTGCTTTGTGGTTACATGTGTAGAGTGCGAGTGAAACGTGAGTGGTTACGCGGTGCCTGTGTAGACAGCTGTATTGATGAAAGTAGATGCATATCTGTTCTGTCAGACATGGAAAAAACGCAGGTGAAACTCCTCTTCTGTTAGTTTTCTTTTTTATTTAACTAAAGCTTTCATTGACTTCAGTTGCCTTCACGTAATCATAACCCATTCAAGCCTGCAGACAAAACAAAGCACGACACCACTGCAACACTCCTGTTCCAAAAGGAAAATAATACAATATTTTTTAATAGTTATGGTTCAACATTGGTACTGTCTTCTTTAGTGGGAACAACTTGTGAAATTAAGGCTAAGTGTGGGAAAAACTAATCAACAGTGGTGTTTAACAATAAGGGATTGTAGGAATTGAGCAAAAACTCACATAAGGCTGGAATAATTATATACCTAGAAAGCACAGTCTTTTTTAGCTGCAGAGTCGGAAGTTGAGTAAACATTAAAGAAAAATGGATGCAGGTTAGCACTGGTGACAATATGAACGTTAATAGTGACTGTTGAGCTTCTAAAATTTTAATGAGGAAAAAAAAAAAATACAGCAATTAAACTGGACTAAATCAAACAGAGAGAGAGAGACAGATCACCATTTCTGACCAACAAAGCTCTTGTCTCATTCATTCTGTAATGTCCATCTTTTCATTCTTCACTATAAACCCTCGACAGCTCTCCAGCCCCAGTTCAAAACCCCAAAGTGAAAACACTCCTACTTAAATTATCCCATTTAGAACAAAAGAGCCTCTTTACAAAAAAAGAAGACAAAAGAGTGAAAAAAAAAGGGCATTCCAATCATGTTGGTTCAAGCTTCGCAATACCAAAAAACTGCATGTGAAAGAGAAACGGCAGGCAGGCGCACCAAAGTATCGCCCCGGGGCTGTGGTTTTGTGTGGTCAGTTGAGAAGGTGGAGTTTTCTACCACCTACAGTCTCTGACCCAGTTCTCTGGTAGGTCAGAAAACACTCTTTTACCCTTAAAACAGACAAGAGTACTTTATTTTTTTTAGACATGCAGTAGATGGCAATCTGGGAAACAGTGTCACAGTCAATGCAGCCGTCACATCACTCAAACTTTTGGCTTCTATTTGGTCGCCAAGCATAAAATAAAAGTAGATTTCAAACAATAAGTCCCTGGGGTCATAAGATGAGAAAATCAGAAAGCAGTGTTAGTCATTTCAAACGCCTCCCGTTTCCTTTACAGAGGAAATAATGATGCAAATGACGACTTTATTCTGCAGCGTAAACGTATATGTGGGGGAGTCACAGAATCAAGTGTCAGTGATTGGTAAAGCATGTCTAAGTGATTTCCGAGGGACTTAGGGGAAGGAAAAGATGGAGGTGTTTTCAAAACCCCAAATGTAATTTATTTCACATCTGCAACACTTTTATGAAGCATCAGGAAAAATACAGCTGACAGTGTAGGAGGAAAAAGAATGACAGGAAGAGAGAGAGAGAAAGACGGAGGTGGTGGCAGAATTTGTCATCTTCTTATCGTACTGCCCCTGCATGACTATGCGCCTTAATCATTTAAACAGACGCTCAGGGATTTCCTTCCTCATAGCTTTGGCTGCTTTTTTACTGCAAGAAAGATGTATTACTGTGGTCTCAATTTAAATTATATTCATACATTTCCTAAAAATGTTCCTGAAGCTACCATATGCATAAGTAAAATAGTAAAAAAAAAAAAACATGATTTATTTTCAATATGATGTTAGGTGTTATTTACTGTGCAGTTATAAAATAGTGGAACTGTGTTTGGTTTACGTGTGAACATTGAAGGACTCTTTGTAAATAGTCTCCCAAACATACAGACAAGAAAAGTCTTGAAATGTTCTTAACTGGCCTCAAATCCAAATCAGCATGTGTTTTGTTTACTAAAGACCAGATGGAAGGAAAAAAAAAAACAACATTTTTACAAGATGGGGGATTGGCTGCAGTCCAGGTATGATGGATCATCATCAGAGAACATGAGTAAGACAATTCAGGATTTTTGACCAAAAAATTCAATGTGCAGACTTCATTTAAATTCGTTTCACTTTATTTTTACACAGAGAAAAAATCTAATCAAACCAAAATGCATCATTACATGAAATAAATCCACTCATTGGTCAGATGTGTCTGGGGCTCGAGCAAGACCATAAACACAGGAAGAGGGTCCTGAAGAAGGTCCTATCAACCAAATATCAAAAATGCTATGTATTTTGTTGCACTAGTCTAAATAAATAGCAACTAACAACTGATGATTTTGCTCATCCACATCCCAATATGCAAAGCGCACCTATCATTTGTAGTTCGTTTGTGAGTTCGTTTGGGACCGAACTAAGACCGCTTCATCAAAGGGTCTCAGTACGGTAGTTGTGGTCTGCACCGAGTACAATTACTGTGTTCAGAGCTGCCCAAACTAATCACACCAAGAGGGAAAGCAAACCAGAGTCTGATTCAGCCAGACTAAACCGCACAGGTCTGAAAACACTTTTCAAATTGGGGGAGTATGTACAAAAAGGGCAACCATTCCTACATGGTTCATGTGGATGTACACATTTAAAAAAGAGTCAGCACTTTGTCCTGTAGTCACTGTTTCAATTCAAATATATTATATATACAAAATACAAATATACTGCACTGTAAATACATTTTTTTCATTTTTCAGTATAGTGATGTACCACACACTTCCACAGTCTTAAACAGAATGTGTCAACGTAGAGGAATGTTTAACCTATAAAAAGTGATTATCTATATCACTTACAGTATATCATTGATCATTCAATGAAATAAATGCATCAGCAGAACAGTTACGTACAGAACTTGAGGCTCTGAATATGACCAACTCTATGGAGCAATACACAGAAATATATCAAACTGACCATTAATTTCATTTGATAATTGATACTAACAACAAAATAGGCGAAAATAAGTGAAATGCATTTGGTTTTAAGCAAAAAAAAAGAAACAAAATTAGCATAACTTTAATTTAAAGAAGAAACTATTTGATCCAAGCATTAATAAACCACACATGCAAAGCCAAATTTCATTTCTTGACAGTTGTTGACACTTCATGCTAGAGACACATTTCAGGTGGTACCCAAAAAAGTATTGAAGTTTTATATCAAGTGCTACTATTAAGAGGAAGATTTTAAACCTTAAAGACATGCTTCAAGGACACTACAGTAAAACTCGTTACTTGGAACGAAACAAAACAAATCAAACATCACCAAAAACTTACAAGGCAGCAGTGAAAAAACAGGAAGAGTCCTAAAGGATTGTGTCATGCAGACACAATGCAACCTTTTAAAGTCTGGGTGGGGCGCACATGTCTGCCCATCTGAATACCTGCTCTCTTTACTTGTCCCTCTTTCTATCCCTTGCAAGTTAACTTTTATGACCTGGTCCTAAGGAGAAAATACAAGGTTCCAGGGGTGTGGAGGACACTTAAACTTACATAGACTGCCCTTGGACGAAAGACAAGTGGGGAGGCTTCATCCTTTCATCCCTTGACATCAAAGATTCGACAGAACTCAAACACGAACCCACACCTACAAAGCTAAAAAAAGGTTCCTTCACTCTCACAAACACATCAGTGCATCATTCAGCAGCAGCGGGCCACCACAGCAAGGTGACTGCCACTGAAAAATGCTTTTTTTTTTTTTCTGAGAAGGCTTGTATGAACTGTCCCTTTATGCAGCACATGTTGTCCTTGTACTGTGGTTGACATCATGCAGTGTAACTGTCAACACTAGCAAATGATCACATTTCATGTTTTCTGCTGACTGTTTCAACTTTATTTTCTTTTTTCTTTCATTGAAACTGCCATTGTGAAGTGTCTGGTACAGATATTTATGGTGCCCAGAACATGAATCCTAGCAACTTTATTGATCCCTTGACTTTTCCTCTTGTGTCATAAAGTCATAGAGCTTCACTGTTGTCCAAACAATAAACTGTAAAAAAACACATCAGTGAGCCACAAAGTTGCACTGCGTGACATGATTCCTCATTGTAATGGACTGCAGTCTAGTTTTTAGTCAATACCACGCACATGTACACCATCCTAATGCTGTAAATACTCACTAGTGCATCGAATGTGTATTAATCCACAGCTGCAAACAGTCCCCCCAAAATGCCCCATTTACTCCTGTTTGAGTAGTGTTTACTAAAAACTACAGTGCCTGGTTGTTTTAGGAATCTACTGAGACTCTTTTTATACATCTGAGGCAGTGACCGCAGCATTTAGCTGTTCTCACTGGTTAAAAAAATCTGCAGTGTATGCCTACTAACTCACTCAGATCTGTGTCACCAGAGGAAAACAATCTCAGTCAATCTGTGACACTGACCTGAGGGAACACTGACAGGATCTCAGAGTCCTGTTGTGTTTCACTTGGATAGTTGGAGAAGTAAGGGTACATGGCTATTGTCTGCTCTGAGGCATTCCCCACAAGCTGTGACTATTCACCAAGGCGACTTCACTGTGTGTGTGTGAGAGACAAGAGAAAGCACGCTGACCCCTCATTCCGACTTCAGCCACAGAGCTTATGGCCATTTGGACTCACTGAGGGGGAGCAGAGATAAAAAAAAAAAAAAAAAAAGAAGTCAGGACTTAGGGATGTGGGTGAGGGAGGGGTAAGGGACCAGTAATTCTGAACCTAACGAACACACACACAGACACACACACACAATTTGGACCTACACACACGCACAGCTTAACCCCATGCACCACACATTTTCTTCTTTCTGACAAACAAAGCTCCATTCAACTGGGAAATAAATACAACAAGAACAAAAGTATGCCGCAGCAGCTACAAATTGTTACAGGAAGGACATTCAGAGGCTGAATATCAAAAACCCACACACCAGAGATTAGCAGAGCTGGCATGAATGTTTTAACACATTACACACACATCTTAACTGTTTAAAAAGCAATGAAAAAGGGTGAATTATCTGTTATTTTTCCATTCCTTTTTTGGATTTCAAGCTAACAGTAAGTGTTCCATGAAAATACATTTCCAGAACTAACTACTTCAGTAGCCCAAGATGAGTGGTAAACACATTTCCTACCTCCTCCTCCTTCAAGAAAAACTAATGTATAAACCCACCTTAACAGTAGAAGTCCAGGAAACCATCAGTCATGGCTTGTTATGTGTTGAGCATTCATAAACATTTAATAACCCCTGGGAGTGCTCTGGGCCCCTTCTCAGATTATGTCTTGCAGCTTCACTGGATCAACTTTCATCTTTTGGGTTTTTATTTGGAAGGAAATTTTACAGCTTTCTGGTTTCACTGAAAAAAAAACAATGTAAGCATTTAATTTTCAGGTAGGTCTTGTACTTTAGGTGAAAGGTTTTGGCTCTGTCATCTAACTTGCAAAAGGTAAGAGGTGCAGACTTTTCTGCCTCCTCGACTTAATAAGGAAGCCAGTCTTACAACTATACCCCTTTTGAGCCCAGATCAGACCTATTAGGTAACGCCGCAGTAACCCAATAGCGCTGCTCGGCTGTATGGGCTGAGCGGCGGAATGCATGGCCGGAATGTGTCCAAATACCTGAGCGGTGGCAGGAGCTAGAAGAAGGTACGGAGCAGGAAGTGGAGGCAAATACACACCTCATGTGAGCCAACATGTCCCGATAGCCTTTTTCTCCTGACACAGTTCAAACACTATTCACAAGGAAACCTGTTCAACACCTGCAATGGATCCACCTTGTCCTGTCCTTTGTCTGCCATCAGCTCAGCTCTCCAGTCAGTTTATTAAAGAGCAATTTGTTGCCAGTGTACTTTTCACCCCATTGTGAATTTTCAGTGATGTATTAAACTCTTGGAAAGTGGCCAGCCTCTTAAAGCAGAACCCTGTGGACCCCTGGCTCCCACCCACTCACACAGACACACCTCTGTAGCAAACTTTTTATCTGTCCTGGTCTGAGACACAGTCAAGAGCCTGAGGCAAGACTTGAGTTTTAGAGGGTGGGGAAGTGAGAGGTTTGACTTGCCCTCAGGGTAAGCATACTGTGGTGGTATGGGGGGTGAAAGCCTATCCATCAATGTGGTGTGACAAGAAGGCACTCCACATCACATTCTGTAACTTTACAGTAGATACTGACAAAACATGTCTGAATGGTTAATTGATGCTTCTTTTGTGGTTTATTGTGCAATATATCAACTTAAATTGGTTTTTAGTCTCAAACACAAAGTAAACTCACAGCTCAATTCTTGCCAGTAAAATGGCATTTACACACACATTAAATGTCATCACTGGGAGAAAATTTGTAAATTACAAGAATGGGAAACTATGTAAGTATGCTCATCAAATCGTATATCTCACGGCTGGAGGGAGACTTTAAAAATATACAGCGGCAGGTCACATACTGCAAATCACTTCAGCATGCTGAAGTCTTTTAGTTTTTTTTTTAAACTGTAAATGAATTGAAGCCTGTAAAATGACAGAGGAGGGGTGTATGACTCTAAACTAGTTCCTTGTGCTAAGCCAAAAACATGGGAATCTCATCTAGGTCAATCCAATATCAGGTGTCAGAATTAAATCAGGCCAGCGGCCTTTTCCGCCACAGTCCTACATTGTGAGATTTAATGACCAATAATTACAAGAAATCACCAGAGGTCCAAGGGTCACCATTTGCCTGACTTACTTCTATAATAAGGCTTGAACTACATTGACTGGAGTTCCCCATTAATAAGTAGCCAAGAAGCTTGCAGCATACCTTCAACTTAGAAGGTTTGACTTTTGTTCTCAATCAAATGGTATTTGACATATTTCTAACAAAATTCTTGGCACATTTTGCATACATCAAACTTTTTTATATATCCAACAAAGGTTTTTTAAAAGGAAAACAATGATTGGCAGCAGAGATTATTAATATACCAACACTGAAACATACTTTCCAACCCCTTCCCCCTGAAAAAGAACGATACAGTGTAAAGCAAAAAAAAAAGGGACAAGTAAATACAAATCTATACTTCTTTAAACATTTTTGCCTACAGGTTAAAGTAGTGCTTCTATTGCACACTGCTCCCATCAGTTTGAACTGTCAGACCTCATTCGGTGAGATAAAAAAAACAAGGATTCTTTCTTCTGACTGCAGATACGCAATACCTGAGGAGTCTCAATCATCTGACATCGGAGTTAACTCGTAGGGGCATGCCAGATTTCAATCTTTAGGGAAGAACAAAAACCTCAAGACAGCTTTTTTTAGGCCAAACTATAATACACCATGGGAGAAGCATAACATGATATTGCTATATAAGTGGAAAGAAAAAAGTACATTTCACAGTTAAACCAGGAACTTATGCTATAAGATAAAACAAAAACAAGGTGGGTTTAACCACAGACCATAGGGTTCACACAATGTGTGCTTGAGCTCTTTAATCTTCCCACTTGACCCATTTTCACTGCAGCTTTGTAGCCCATTTTGCTCAAACAGAAAACCACCAAGACCATACCAACAAGGGAGTGGTGGAAGAACGACAGCAGTTTGAGTCAGACAGCCTTAGGTTTTAGTAAAAGCAAAAAGATGTCTGTAATTACTTTTTAAGCTATACAAAGTATGCTCATAATTTAAATAATGTTACATAAAAAGTTCACATAACTAACAGGTTAAATAACAGATTTAACACCTTGGCACAGTTGAACCTGGTGTTTTTTTCCATGAACAGAGAAAGGTATTAAAGAAAATTAAAATGTTTTGTGGGTGGAGGTTAATACCCTTGGCAGATCTTGGAACAGTCGATGTCTGACATTGGTTAGACATTTCTTGGTTTAATGAGTGTTGGAGGTTTTCCCTCAAAGGTTCATGCCTGTGCAGCTACGCTTAATTGTTTAACAAAATTATTCAGCGAAAGAGATGCAATGAAAAGAAATGATGATTCAGATCAATTTGTAATGTCAAATGAAGCCCTAAGAAACCTCAGCAAAGTGATCCCAAGTGACTTTAAAGTATTGTTCCTACTCACTGATGTTTTGCTGGAATTATGTCCTTGAGCTGTATGATTAGTCAATTAATCTATTAGTCAAATCAACAGAAAATGAATCAGCAACTATTCTGATCATTGACTAATCATTTGTTATTTTTCCAGTAAGAAAGCCAAACATTTGATGGTTCCAGCCTCTAAAATATGACGATTAGCTGTTTTTCCTTTTCATATATGGCAGTAAATTGAATATCCTAACATTTTAGACTCTCGTCTGACAAAACAAGCTGAATTAAAGCATTACAGAGGCCTCTGAAAAATTGTGAAAAACGAGTTTACATCACGGAGAAGCACAAGATGCCACAGCTTCACAGTAAAAGCTGTAATCTTTTATCTTCACTGGATGGCTTTTATTGTAAAACAGCTGCAGAAAGTGTTGCGTTTGCATTGACTTGATACTATCAGTGAATGCACCTGCTCTCTGACAACAGTTATCTGCTACAGTACAGACAATATTGTTTCCTTTCAGCCAAGGGAAAACCCCTTTGGTAGGAAAGCGTACCAGAAGTGGTGTCGACATAACAAAATGGAGATTGGAGATGCTTATCTTCTACAGCTTACATCTTGGCCAAGAACTACCTTCATCTTCAAAGAAATTATGAAAATACTTATGATTAATATGATAAAGAAACCATAAATTAATATTTTTCACAAAACTCTTATTTCCCTGTCTAACGCAATGGACTCGAAGGACTCTTCAACTTGCTGTTGCTTGTTGGCTCCATGAGTCAAAAAGGTACATCATGGTCACATTCCAAGACGTGCTCATATCTAATAAAATAGAGGCCCACCTCTTTGCCGTGCAGACTGTCCACTGACAAACTTCCCAGGCTATCAGCATTCTTAAGATTCTCCTGCCAGTCATGCAGGACAATTTATTGACTAACAACCTTGAGGAAATGTTAAAAACAGAACGTTTACGTTAAAAACTACGTTTACAGTTCCCTATATCATATAATGAAAATCACATCAATAAGGTGTGTTGCCCAGTAACAATATTTCAACATAACAACAACACTGATTGTGCTGGTTGTGCCAGGAATAGGCTAGTTTTCCTCACCCTGAAAGACTTAAGGACTCAAAGATCAAATGACTTAGAAAGAAGTCTGGATCATTAGCTACAAATTACAAAACCCATGTCTAGGCATGTACAGCACCTAGACATTGATTGCTCAAGCAATTTCCAAATGTTGTCTTCCAAAATAGGATAAAAGCAGACAGTGGTTTGCATGTTGGACTTTAGCTTCTTCAGTATAGAGATAGACCAGAAATAATCAATAGCACTGATACAAATCAGTATCAAATCAAATACACAGCAACATTTTAATTGATAAGTATATAGAGAGAAACTACAGTATGTTAAGGCAGCTGTAAGGTGTCTTAATGCAGTCAAGATTAAAAGTTGTAATTTTTGGGCTACTGTCTGTAATTTCAACCTCCTCTAATTTCCCCCTTTTTCATCATTCTCTGTGCTCTCATTTTCTGAACATTTTCTGTCCTACAAACTCTGCTCTCCTGTATTTACAGTATGTTACAGTAGTATTTTTTGACACAATCTAGGTAGATTATACCACAAATAGTCATGAAAACCTTTGAAACTTTGAATTAGAAGGAAACCTTTCCTGTGAGCTTCAAAGATTTTCCACTTGCAAAGATGAAGACTATTATGCCATTTCAACTTCCTTAATTGTCTATTTATTTTGACAGCACATCAGATCCTCACATTCATCATGAATACACACATTATACTTGCCTACACAGGTCTAAGATTTACCAAGCAGCTATAAATGCTGGCAAAGATGCAAATGTATATACAAATCCTCTCAGTGCTCAGCAAATGTCAAGAATGAATTTCCTTCCATTCTTTTTGTTGCTGAATGCACAAGTAAATAACATCCTCCACTGAAGACGTGGGCTTCAAATGGAAAGAATGTGCATGCAGATCTCATTTCTGGGTAGCCAGGTCATGCAGGAGCAGACTGTTCTATCAGTCTGTTGGCCAGTCCCCATCTCTTTGTCCTTTTGCTGGTTCTTTGAACCTGCAAGGCCTCACTAAAGTTTTGAGTTTCAGCTTTGCACACAGCATTTCAAGAACATGTCAATGTAGATCAACACTTTGACAGTAAATCCAACCATGAAAGGGGAGTAAAACACTTCTTTTTTTGTCACAAAGCTTCCTCTTTGCATGGGCGGGAATCATAGGCCCAGACCTTTGACATCTGCAGCAGACGGGTACGAATTCCACAGTGAGGACACTGCTAAAATTAACTAGATAAAAGCAGGGGATGTGGGATGCACCATTCATCTACTCTGCACTGGACAATAACCTATGTAAATGCATTTTAAGTAGACAAATCACTGAGTTGGTTGAATTGGTCCTCAAAGTTGTCACCAGAAGCCCACAGCTGAGGGCCACTAGCCATTCCTCAGTCCTAATCCTTGTTGCTTGGCTACTGAGTACCAATCACATCTAATTCACACAGATAAATAAGAAGCAAAGACTTTGACTTTTCCTTCAGTTGATCCCCTCCAGTCCCCAAAAGGCACAGTCTCATCCTCTAGGAGGGGTGTTGATAGGGGCACAAACTTTTAGCTTACAAGGCACAACACCTTCAAAGTCCCTCAGTGAATAATGCTGGCTAGCTTATACTTCACCTTCAGCTGACACTTTAATCCCCTTTAATGAATGGAGACAATGGCTGGAAGGGAATGACGTTATGCCTCTGCCTATATCAGAGGCCCCAGAGATACAGTAGATGAAGAGAGGTAAGTGGGACAAAGAGGGCTTTCATCGACAAGACAATATCAGGGCCGTCAATTAGTACAGGGCAGATTAGGGTCCAGGGTGCCAGCGTTCATTGTTCTCCGTTTGGGCACTTGAGCACAAAAAGCCCACAGGTCATGCTCTTCCTCTGTTTCAGCTTAAACCAGGCAAAGGCATGTTATAATCCACGTGATGGGGCTTTGGTGAGCTGGTGCACCAACCTGATCTTGAACAAGTGAACTTAGTGAACCAGCTGAAAAATGATTTGGCCCCCATATCGGAGATGTATGACTTGTAAATTGAATTGAGCATGGTATTTCAAAAATATAACAGCTATGATACCCAACACAAGAGCTGAAATCATACCTGCATCAATATTATGTCACTTGGCCAAAGTAAACTTGGACAGTGCTCTGTCAACTCTTGAGACCAGCAAGAGGAAACCTTTAGTTTCAGGGCAGAATGCAGGCACACAGACTGACAGATAAAGATCAGAATAAAAACTGAGGTTAGAGAATTTATTCTCAAATACAGCACCTCCCTCTGATCTGATCTGATCTGTGTATGGTATGCTCAGCCAAAAATCAACACTTCTTCTCACCCTAAGGCATTCATAGAGCAGCGACCTTAAAATGCTCTCAGTTTCACAGTGAGAAGGAGAAGAACAGAGGAAACAAGCGGCCAACAGAAAACAAGCACTGCCAAAGCCCAAGATGCACATCTGCCTGTTTTTTGAAAATATTATCATCATAAAGATGATTTTTGGCATCCTTACTTGGAAAGATGATAGTATAATGGTAGATAGGAAACAAAGAAAGAGGGGGTTATGACATGCAATAAAAGCCCCTGGCCACAATTGAACCGTGGACGTTGCGGTTATATGGTATGTGCCTTAACCATTTGGCTAACAGGGCGCAACATGTGCATGTTTAAGGGCCTTCGCTCACCAAGCCAATAGTTGGTTACCAAGTACAGTACACACACCAGGCGAGTGTGGCTACAAATAAAAACTCATTATTAGTTATTTCCTCTTACACAGGCACGTGTGCAAGTGTGATTTTTACTAAGGACATGAGTGGAAATGAGGAATGTGAGGTAATGTGAGGTAACGTGATGCAACGTGAGGAAACATGAGGTGTCATGAAGCAGCATGAGGCGACATGAGGCAAGATGAGGCAATGCAGAGATCTGTTTTTGTCGGCATTTGCTCTATGAAGTCGGCTTAGTTTGTGCAAGAGCTGGGTGATATGAACCAAAAATAACTTTTTTAAACTCTCTCATGATATACTGTACATATGAGTAGATCTTATGCATTTTCTCTGAAACTGCTCAGATTTTATATTATTTTAGAATCAAAATACACATTTTGAGTCAACATAACTGCACAAATTGACAACGAATGAAATAAAATTTATTTGAAAAAACTTGTAATTACTGCAGCAAAGACTGCAAGTCAGTATAAGAGCAAAATGACAAAAAAAAAAGGTATTGCACAGGGTTTAATCCTAATAAGTAAATGTGACAGAGTGATGTTGGTTGGCTGATGCAGACAGCGAACCAAGAAGCCAAACATTCCTGGATGGACTTTTCCCCCTAAATTAAATGCTTATTCGCAGGCTGTGTAGTGCTCCCGTCGAGCTCATAATTAAAATTGTAACTTATAGCTTAGATAGAACATACTACATCAAAATGTGCCAGTGTGAGAGGAAATCAGTCTACTATAAAACATTGCAAACTGACATCTTTAATAACAGATTAATTTGAAATTTTGCAGGAACTTTTTTTTACCTTCTGTTCTACTTTTAATTGGGGAGGACAAAGTCAAGACAGGAAACTGAAAGTTACAAAAACTTAACACAGCTAAGTCTATTACCAAGCCCTAATAACAAGGTTATAAACTGGAGTTGTGAAACCAAAGGGTTCTGTTGAACATGACACTAACTGAGTTTCATGGGATGTTTCAGCCAGTCAAATGGCCAGTGAGGAAGGGAATTTGACTGCAGAGCTTCCAGCCCGCCTCCATTCTCTGATAATGCCACTGTCTCAGCAGACGAATGGCCCTGCAAATCTTTCACTGGACCTCTAAATATTTAACGTCCCCATGGTTGGCCCATGTTCCTCCTCTCTAAAGCTCTCAATGGATGGCACTGTGCCACCTGGCTCATAACAACCATGGAGTGAATAGAGGGCACCCTTTATTGTCTGCAAGCTCATGATTCACACAACAATTAGCAGCTTCCAAGTTATGAGCAACCAAGGCATTCACTTTGTAAGAATCCAGGCTCAGCACATGACCTGACAAGAGCCTTGTGTCTCCCTATACTGTCGAGCAATAACGTAGACACAAAAGGGGATAAAGGGATGTCTTCACTAAGATTCTCTGCAAAACATGGAAGTTGGTGTTAAGAGTCGCCCAACTTCAAAACAAATAAACACATTTATAAGGCTGACTGAGCGACAACCAAAACCTTTGTTTTCTGTCTTTGTTTCTTTCTATACATCATTTTATCTTTAAATATCAAATCTAATAAAGTCCGCTACCCACTGATTACATCCAGTACCAAGTGCACCTGGAAAATCCACCTCTCAGTTTCTGACAGGTACAGTGAAGGCAACAGGGCATGTCATTGAATCCCATACCTCACCAAAAGTCCTTCTTCCAGCAAGACCATACCAAAGTGGAAGATCGAGGTACAGGACTCAGCAAATCCCTCTTTTGTCACAGGAGCTCTAGGCTTGATGGTAATCTCCCCATCCCATGGGATTCTCCTCAGTTCACACCCCCATGGTGTGAGATTTGTGAGGGGGTAAAGAGAGAAGTGCCTACAGACATGGCAGCTCTTGAAGGGTGGGTGAATGAGTGGAATTCAAGGATGCCTTGAAAAGCAGCCTGCACATCATGAGAGTCAATGAGAAGATAAGAAGACGTGGAGAGCAAAAAGAGGGATATAACAGCAAGTGAAGTTCGAAATGCACAATGGCATTCCCGAAAGGGGCCTCATGAAATCCTGAATGGTCTATTCATTCATTAAAAAAAAAAAAAAAGCATTGGGTGCTAGCTGGTGGTTGTACTGACCAGTGTTCACATCTGACATTTAAAATATGTTTTGCAAATTACCTTCAAAAGATATCATAACTGTAGACATGAAGCAGTCTTGGTCACTCTGAATCCTTCCTTATTCATGGAGAGTGAAAAGCTGATGGTATAGATTTCTTTGAACAAGAAAATGTAAATGGGTGGAGGGGGGGGGGGGGTCTCCAGTTTCATGCCTCTCTGTGTTCTTCAGGCTGACAGTGAGGACAAGTGAACACTCCCTAAAGCTGGAGACAGGGACAAAGTGCCAGGTAGATAGATCCAGTTTCCTTTGCTACAGCCAAATACGGCTTTGTGGTGGAAAAATCTGCACCTGGTGGCCATGGAAACCAGTGCTCACCCAGGCAAAAGCCTACACTGCTGACAAACTGACCACACAGAGTAGAAGCGAGCCTCGCTTGAAAAGTAATGGTTCTAAAGCTTCTATAAGCCTTTTTGCTAAGGTGGTCTGGGTGGTCGACAGGTCTATAACAACATTACCTTTTTTACATTATAGTACACTACTGCAGCTATTGCTGTGTTCACCCATGACAGATTTCATTGTGGGATTTTGTTTTTTGCCGCTTGAAGAAGCTTGGTAGCTTGCTTCAACATGCTGTAGTCTATTAGTGCTCCTGCAGCAAAGTTAATGGAATCAAAATCCACATTAAGTACGTAACTCCTTTTGTTATGATGCCACAGAGTATGTCTGGCATGTATAATGCAATCACAACTAATTACATCTAAATGTCAACAAATGTTTTCCTGAAGCAAATACATGTCAAAATTATCCTTAAATATGCATAACCATGGTTACAGAGATGGACAAGGCACAGTTTTATTTTTCAAAGAGCTGGTAATATATCTTTACATCTTGCTTGATGTTCAGATCTTTAAAACAAAACCTGCATATACTGTAGAGTCCTGTTATTTGCAGAGCAAGGCTTCACAAGGCTTCCACTACCTGTTATATGGATTACGGCTGGGAAAGACAAGCGAATAAGTGAGGGTTTGACCACAAACAGGAAAGAGGTGCTGAGAGGTAAGAGGGCACTCAGTGTACCATTAGTCCTGGAGATAGTTGGGTGTACAGAGCAAGCGGCCCTACAAATCCTCTTCTCTTGGAACACAAGCAGTAATTATGGTATCCCTCTGTATTTTGCCGCTGTCAACCTGGCATTTTGACATCAGGGACAGCATGAGAGAGCAGCCAAGCGCACCTGAAATGCTGAGAGGTGGGAGCACATAAAAATACAAATAACAGCTGTCAGCAACATTCAAGAGGACACTCGGCCCCGAAAAGCATGATGATAGGGGGTCGCAAATACAGAACAAATACTAGAAAGAGCCGTGCAAATCCACTTCTTATACATATAGCAACAAAACTGTATCATCTACATAATCGATGTCAGGTTTACATATGTGACAATATTAGATTAATGTCATGTCAGTTTGTTGCTCTAAAATAATTGCACAATGCCATTTTCCTGTAAAAACGGATCCATACAGTCAACTAGCATTCAGTTAGTTTCTGATATAAACACATACAAAGTTCAAAAGACACATTATTGTGTATATGAACCAACCAATGGACACACCAGCCTCAGAAAACATGATTTCTTATTACCAGGTCAGGTGGTAACAACAAAAAGGCATAATAAGCCTTTTCAATTCATTCATATTATGCATCCATCTAATTCATGCACTTTAAATAAATACAGCAAGCAGAAGCTTGCTTTACTATGATACACCTGCCGTCAGCCCTTGATGTTTTCCTTGCATATGATCAAGTGTCTGCCAGGGAAAAGTTACCCCAGGACCACTTCCTCCCTCTCTAACCACATAACTAAACAACCATGAACTCGAGATATTGTATATCTTACTGTAAGTGGCACCCAAATGCAAAGGAAACAGGCAGCAGGTTTAAGTTTCATCATATATCATATCCTACTTTTATACGTGGGTCAAACCTGACAAGTCTAGGTACGTTTAAATGGGTTGTGCATGAGATTGCCAGAGCATTTTTGGTGTGTCTTTGTGGTCTGATTGTCATAAAATGATATGAAATAGTTAAAAAGTTTATACTAAAATTCTTAGGTTGCCTAAATGCACCATAATCTTAGGAAAGGCACAGCATTTAACTGGCAGACAGAATTTGTGAATTATAGTATCTAAAACAGAGAACAGAGCGACAACAACATTTACCTACAGACCCAGTCAAAGGTTTGGACACACCTTCACATTCACTTGTATGAGACAGTATGTCCAAACTTATGAGTAGCACTGTACATTTTTCCACTGTGTACATACACCCTAATTCAAACAGTGTGCCTGGGGACGCAGGGGTGACTCTGAAATTGGGCCATGTTTTTCAATCTCCAGCACATATACAACTCCTCAGATTCATTACAGGATCCAGATGGGCTGAATTAAGTAATCAAAGCAGGATGTGACCACCGTGGTTTTCTTACAAAAACACATCCACATAAAAGTAAACTACACCTAATCTAAATTTCCTTTTCAGTCTCCTTTGTATGTGTGTTTCTCTTAGAGACACTTTACTGGTCTGGTGTTTGACAGCTGTGCTGTGTTAGAATGTGGTCCTGTTTTGCTGTGTGGGTTTTAAGAGACAGACAGGTCCCTTTGAAGGAAAACAATCTTTATAAAACAGTGTATCTCAACTGTTGTGCAAAGCATTAAAGGATTTTGTAAAGGCAAGTTCAGTCCATTACCGAAGAATCTGCAACTTCAGTAGTTAACATATATCTGACTTGTATATCTTAGTGAGTGACAGACAAAAACAGTGGTCACAGTGGCGCAAGCAAGAGCATAAACGTATAAAGGAAGTGTCAGTCCTTTGCATCAAGTTTTTGAAAATGGGAGGTCCACAAAGGGAGGTCCAGACATCCACTTGACATTTTGAATGACCCCCACCCACAACTACTAACACACATTGAGCACACTGAAAGTTACAAGCCAAGCTCCACATTCAATGACATAAAACATCTACCTAGCAGAGGTTTAATGACCTTTTAAATGCTGTTGGCTGACACAACATAATAAAACAAACTAGATGGAATTTCTAAGCCTTGATATGAGGCACCTCCAGAGTTGTCGATCATGAATAAGTGGATTTACTGACTAGAAAATCCAGGGATTAGACATCACAAGGTTCACTGAGTCAACAGAATCTGTGCACAGTCGGTCCATTTATTTCATTTGTGAGTTACAATGATCCTAACAGAGGCACCAATCTGAAAGCTGTTAACCACAGAAAAAACTGTCTTTAGTCTCAAAGGGGAAGATGAGTTAGTGGACATACTGTAAGGTCTTGAGTGTAAGACACTTGTGTCTTTTTAGGCATTCAGGGTTTTTCCAAGTCCCCTCCTTAAAATACATACGATAAGTACAGGTTCTCAAATGAGAACCTGTGTTTCTAGGATTTTTTAAAACAATAATACAAAGTGCAGAATCACATCTATTTTAGGAATTATTCTATCTGTCGTGAATAAAACATTTGATGATTTTTTTTTCATTTTATACACTTATATCAATAATACACAGAGCTGTCAGTGCATATTCAAAGACAGTCTCCCATTGGTGTGATATTTAGCATTAATTACCAATAATAAAAGAAAATATTTTTTTGAAAATCTACTTAAATGAAAGAGTTTTTATGCATGTACAGTTTGTAGTGTACTTTTGATTGCCCTATACAGACATCATGGTATTTGAATAGATTTTAGAGTTCACACAATATCTTGAATTAGCTTTGTGGTTATTAAATACAGTGTATCATGTTTAATTGAAATACTGGTATTCAGTGGCTACCACCTGAGCTAATACTGAAAAATAATAAGTCACAGGTGGGGCTTCCTGTTGGCACAGTGGGCCAAAGCACATAATGTACATATAATCACAGTGTGCCAAGAACGTTCTCTTCCCCCTGTCATCCCCCTCTGTCCCCGAATTTCCTTTCATCTCTCTGCTATCTAACAAACACTGCAAATAACTGATTCTTTGTACTACAATGCTGAACTTTCAGATACTTTAATATCATTACAGATATCACTAAACCAAGAGTAAACATCATTTCTAATAAATTATGAAAGTTCCACACTTTACCCAAGTAAAGTGTCTTTGCTGACTGCAATTTTCTGGTCACTACTGTTAAATCTTTAAAAATTAGTTTACATAAGTGCATCTAAAAGACTAAATCTAGCAGTAATATCAAAAACAAAACTGGAAATTTGTCAAAAATTACAATAATTCCATAACTTTAACTTTATGATTTGTTAATGACTGCTTAGCCAGTAGCCATGAAGAGGAAACTACAAAAAAACAGAAAAGTTCAAACCCCTATTTCAGGGACACATCTGAGGTATGGAAGCAGATGTCTTCCTGCAAATGCTGCAACTATACATGACGCGTCAACAGATGCTCTGCTCTGAGCCTATCATTCCATCATATATTATTATCACATGAGTATCACCAACCGGGGCTTCAGAAGAGCAGATGGGAGTCGCAGGATCGCTTTAAATAGAAGCAGTGTCTCTCAAAAACCTTTCAACTAATCTTAGTCAACATCTATTCCACATGTACAAAAATATTCCAATCAAATACATTAATATAGAGATTAAATCACATTTGTTATCCATTCCCAGCACATTGGAGGCCTCTTTCAAACTTTTCACTCAAATGTTTCAAATAGCTCTCCTGTCCTAGCCATCATGTCCCTGCTCTGAAAAGGAGGAAACCCCAAGCCAGCTGTGATTTTTAATGTGGCATCTAATTCAGCCATTAAATGGCACGGCAGGGTGTCCCCTTACAGCCGTTCCCCTCCCCCTTCCCCCTGTCCTGCTCCCTTCAGGCAAAACCATGCTGGGTGCATGTCAAAGATCACATGACAATAGGGATTCCTGACCCAGCCAGGGACTGGGAATGAATCAGACCTAATTCAACCATGTCGTAGGCAGCCAAAGGCATTGCGCTTGAGCCAGAATGGCAGGCCTTTTCAACCTGGACACACACAGACAGCACGGCATTCCTGTGAATGTGTCATGTTGTTTACTTTAGTTACTTTATCTATGACTTACACTTTTCAATGTTTAATATCTGTTTGATCTACACTGAGTGACTCAAGGAGTATGATCAAGCATGCTGATACAAAAGAGAACAAAAAAAGAGTCAGACCAACAGAAGGCAGATGAATGGCAAAATGCAAACAGTGTTTAATCAAATCCAGTATATAGTACCAGATGGGATGGATTATTTACAAAAGACAAAATGAGTACTAAATCAATTTGGTTTTCATTACTGAGATTGAGAAAAGATTTATGTTTACTATCTGAACTACACAGATGTTGAAAATCCCACCCACCAAATAGTCAATGAGTTCAAACTCACCAGGAATTACTTTTAAGATCCATGACTAAGTTTGTTTCTTCCCTGCAAAGTCCCCAAAACACTGTGTCACAGTCAATCAAATATTAATCAACATCCTCTCAGTTTCCTCTCCCTATCATCTGACAGCTACACAGTTCTCCAGAAGAACGTTTACTAAATTAAATGTTGGACATTAGTGAGGTTCAGGATAAATTATTCAGCAACAGAAGAGAATTCTTTCATTCAGCGGCTCATATAGCCTTTTAACACCGTTACCACCGTGTGTAAAAGAAATGGTCAACTGTCATCTCCTCTTGTCTTAACATTATAACAGCTGTAAAGATACAAGAATTCTGCTGGTGTCTATTCTGCTCACACAGGGTGGGAACAAAAAAAAAAAGAGCCTGAGATGCAGCCACTACAGGCCACAGATACAAGGCAAGACACAGGACAAAGAAAGAATGTAGGTTTCTGAACAGTGTAGACTTTGAACTCGAGAAAACCGGTTAACAGTCCCAAGCAACTCCGACCTTCTAAGAATGGACACACTGCTGCTTTTTATCATCGAATCAAAACAATGTGTCATTGCAAGCATGCTTGGCAGTTAGACACATGAAATGTTGCTGTACAGTCTTCTTAAAAGAGCACAGAACAAGCAGTAGACTAATGCCTCCCAAGCCAAAGAAAAAAACATCATCATTAACATCATAATGATGCAAAACTATTGCATTCCTGCAGTTTAGTGCTGTTAAACAGCCTGGTAATTATTGTGTAAATTAAGGGACACATACAGTAGCTGAATCATACAAAAGCTTAAACTACAAGTCAACTTGGTCACCTGTAACCATTCTACTATTGCCCCAGTTTGGTGCACAATGAGCTGATCCTGCAGCAGCAGAAACAGGATCTCTGAACAAAAAGTGAGTGGATTACATGAGTACAAGAGTTACAGTATCAACCGGCTCCTAACAACGCACAAGACACTTTCACAAGCTAGAAAACGCTAAAAATGTTGCAAACGTGACTAAACTAAAATTGTATGCATGCCATCAAAGCCATTCATTTTTTTGAAATACATGCTCTTACCTGGCCATTGCGATGCAGCTGGGCTGACGAGAATAAAGACGCAGCATAGAAAGCGCTCCAGCCATGAGGAACACCTGCAGAGGCAGCAAGTAATCACACATTCACAACTTTATCGTTTTACTAAAAAGCTGCAAAACTTTAAAGAAAAATGCGGAAAAAAAAGCTTTTTTAAAAAAGTACCTCATCTTCATCTCTTCTTTCACTGGTATCGAGCGGGAAAGCTACATGGACTATTGAGGGGAGATGGGGTGTAAAAAGTGTTCTCTGCTTGCTTGGTCCAGCGCTGCTGCTGCGCGCTGCTCGAACAGCTGATGGGGACGCAGCGCTTTGCTGGAGACAGAGCAGTGTGGAGAGTGAGAGAAGTGACCTGCAGGAGTTCACATCAGGATTCCGCCAGGTCCTAAAAGGGAACACGTTCCCAGGCAGGGAATTTAATGTCTGCCCTTTTCCCCCTTTGTTTGATGGTTTTACTGCTTTTAAATTTGTAGTTTTTTTCTGTCATTGTAACACGATGATATTGTGGATTTTTTTTTTCTAATTAGTGTGAACTTCAAAGCTGTATTTATTCTTCTGTGCATACTTTCAGCTACAGACACCATTCAAATATCAAAATGTTCAGCTCTTTAAGGACATTTATGCTATTACTTTTCTTCTTTCTAGCACATTCCAGTGATTTTATATGTATATATTTTAAATATTAAAATTCATAATAGATAGTCTATGGGAGGAATGTTTTAAAGTTGATATCTCAAAAATTAAACATGCTTAACTATTCATACTTCATGGACAGGTGTCCTATGTGCAAATGCTTAACATATTGAAAAATGGTACCAATAGCGCCACCATGTGGTCAGTTATTACGTGTTTTATGTTCTGGCTAATAACTCATGGACCCTGAGGCCCATCAAAACAATATTTGCACAGTGTGCTCCTTGGATGAAGCCGATTTGTCCGATATAGGCCACGCCCATTTGCGCCTGAAAAAAATTCTGCCATTTTGGAATTTTTGCTAAACACATTTTTTTTTTGTTTCTGTTAGCACATATTTCATCTAATCTTCACCAAACTTGGTACATACCATATTTAGATCACCCTGAATAAAACTTATCAGTTCGTTTTTGGGTATCACTTACTGTTTGTCTGTAATTTGTACCAAAATTTTGAAGGTGTGGCCTGATACACTTAATGGGCCATAACTCTTCAATACTAAATTTGATTGCAACCAAATTTGGGAATGTTGTACATACAGCCACACTGCACAAGTGTGTAACATTTGAAAATTATACCCATAGTGGGCACTACTGTAATATTATAACATGTTATTTCTACTATTCTGTCACCTTTAATAAATTGAAACTTGGTACACAAGTTCTCCATGAGACTGTGCACAGCATATTAGCATGGCAACAATAGCCCCACCTTGTGGCCATTAGTGAAACACCACCATACTACTTATTAACTGCCATATCTCTTAAATGTAATTCCATGTAACCTTCCATGGTAACCAAATTCAGCAAATTTGTATAGATGGGGATGCTGAACAAGTCTGTAACATTTTCAGCAAAGGTTTATTTCAGCTGTCAGCATTCACACACATGTTCCACAGGAAATGCGTTTTCTAGTTTTTTCCCTTGTTCTCACATTTCAACAATGATGAGTGAACTGATGACATAAATAGGCTACAGCTTGTTTCTCTTGTGACACGTATGCCCCTCACTTGACATTAGCCGGAGTGGATGTGAATAGGCGAAAAACTACAACGTGAGCTATGTAAACTGAAGTTTTCCACCGGAAAATCTTCTGTCATTCATGCACAGTTTACACTGTCACTACCTTCTCGAGCTGTAGTGGGTTTACAAGAACAGACTTGACAAGATAATGACCACATGTAGTTTCAGTGAAGGCTTATTTACTTTGGTTTATGTTGCTTAGAGGTAAAAGAAAGGTGAGACCTACCTGAGGAAGACTTGTCTTTGTCTCTTTTTTTTGTCAATGTAAAAAGAATTATAATTTTATTTCTTGAAAAAAAAAATACTGAGTGAGTCAGTCTATCCAGAGTTGAGACTGTGAGATCATAGCCAACTATATAGGATTAAAATGCAACATCAATTCAAAATGAGACCTACAACGTCATAGTTCTGAAGTCCATTGCACAGAATTTAGGTTTAAGTTAAGTTTAAGTTATTTTTATCTGTTAACCCATAATGCTAAATATTACAGTATATGACAAATGATATGAATATGTGCAAAAGAACACAGTGGAGTTGCATGCAGTGAGGATCTAGTGGAAAATACAACCTCCAAGAGTGAATTTCTCTTCCCCTGTCCCTTACTGATGAAAAACTAAAATGATCTACTGAATTAATAAGTCATTCAAATGTAACCAAGTGATGGCATGTTGCACTTACACAAGATGGCCACCAGAGGATGAAGTTGGTGTTCTTTTCAACGTCTGCAGAGGAAACATTTTATTCTGGTCCTGTAGCATTCATTAGTGCCCTGCTGTAGGTCCGCAGTGCACACACTTGTTGATTTTAATATGTGATATCCTTTCTTTCTTGTTTTTATTTCTTTCCTTTCATTGCCAAAAACAAGACAGAGGACTTTATTCATTTATTGATGTGTATTCAAGGTATAGAGATACTTTTTTTTTTTCATTTTGCTTTTTCCCTCTTTCTTTCTTACACTTATAGCAAAGTTAATCACTCCACATTTTATTGTTCAATTTTATTGTATCAATGCAGCAGTTCAAGCCAGAAATATAGATATGTGCAGATGCACATTCTGACTTTTTCCATTTTGCTTCAACAGTTTTACAAAATGTGAACTCATGAATTTAGTGGCACTTCCTTTACATAAGCCTATATGCAGAGTTTGTTATCAGAGGAAAAGGCATTGGGTTCAGTGCTGTAGCACAATGTAGTAGTCTCTGCTGTATTAGTCGCTGTATCTGTAGGCCTCTGGGCTACTGTCTGAACATGTCCACAGCTCTGTGAATGTCTGCTTTGCTCACATTCCAATGTCAGGGAAAAGAAAGACAAAATTGTCTTAAATGCTATGTTGCAGTATAACCTTACAGGGAGCAGGGCAGGACTCTCTCCACCAATATATATATATATGTATAGCATACTGTAGTTCTAGCAACTAAAGAACAGCTGCTACATCACAGGGACTCATTTATTTGTAAATTACCTGTTGTTTGTTTTGAACAGAATTATTATTTTAGATGTTCAAAATGCTTTCTCAAATTCTCATATTATCTCAACTCAGTTTGGAGCAGCAGCAGCCGCCCAAGTAGTAGCCTATCAATTGAAAAAAAAAAAAAAAACACTTGACATCCTAAACAGTCGACATGGCAGGTTTTATAACTTTGAGTTTAACTTCAAAATAAGTTAGTTAAGAATAGAAGTGTGATGGCGGTTGCAGTTTAAGTAATTTAATTGCATGTTTTACCACATGTAAAGTTAAGCGCCAAGATTTTATGGTGCTTCTATCCTTGAAGTGTTTATTTTGGCTTTCAATCTTACCTCATCCATTTGGCAGATTGTCAAATGCATGATTTAAATAGTTAGGTGCCACACAGTTTTAAGTGTTGCCCATCAAAGAAAATTCCCAGACTCTTCAGTTGTCCAAGAACACATTCAGCATTTAACAACATTTAAGGTTATGTTTCCCCAGAGGATGATTAATTCACAGCAACATTTCAGTCCTGCTGCTTTCCATCAGGCTTAATTTTGTACAGTATATATACAAAGTCACATCTCATGTGTGTGGTTGCTACTCAGTAGTCAATAGGTAAAACATCCTTGACACAATTATTATTCCTTCTATTTCAGGTCACCCACCTCAGTAGACTGTACTAATGCCTGACGGCCAAAATTAACTAGTTGTATTTTGTTGAGGAAACAGTTTTTGTAACCAAGTAGTTGGTCTGCTGGTCATTGTTCAGATTTAAAAGTTTCACACTGTTTTCTCAACTAATCATTTACTGGTCTTGTTATATTAGGTGGCAGCTTGACCCAAGTTTGTTTCCCATCATGCAAATAATTTCAAACCCAGCTTTTTTTTTCTAATTTATTAATTAAAAACAATTTAAATGTAAATATTATGTCAGGATAAGCCCCCTGAGATGTATCATCTTGTTTTCAAGGGGCCCACAAGAACAACTATGATACAAAACACAATTAACGAAATGGAGTTAAAGAAAGTCAAAAGTGTTTCTACTCTTGACAGTTTTACTTTAAATGACTTTTTAGAGAAAGCACTTTAGAGGACTTTAGCTAAAAGAACTACAGATCAATAAAGATTCCTGATTAGACTGATAGTGTCTGAAGTTGACAAAACTGTTTTCTGTCCTGAGTAAACAGGTTTGGGATACAGGAGAGATCTAATACTATTTGCAAAAAGTAATTTATTTGGAATTTCTTTTAGCTTATTTATAGGAGAGCAACATTAGGAAATATCAATATCAGCCAAGTATGAAAACATACTTGCTTTTCTTGATTAACTCTTTTGTAGTAGCTCATGATAGCCAAAGTGTATTTACCCTTATACTTGGGTCTAATACACCAGAAAAACAATACATAATACATTCAGTTGAGAGCGTGTGAGTTCATATATTATAACCCTTTAAGTTTTTACTTGGTTGTAGGCACAAAGCATTTCATATCCAGCTAAAGGGGTCTGAGTTATATCAGATTACTTCCAACAGCTGAAATCATGGAGGAGGGAGTGTGGAGCCACTAAACAGCTGAAGGGACACTGCAGCCCACGCTGAGGCCACGTCTCACAATCACACAACAGCCTCACACACAGGCCCACGTGCTAGCCAGTCCCCTCGTAACCACAAGGTATCAAATACTACATACAAATACTACAAGAAAAAAGTCCAATAGCATAATCTGTTTTGAGTTTTTGTTGTAATCTAGTTTCACTGACCTATAAAGAAACGTATTGGCTGAATTAACTGAGTTGTTGGATAATTTTAGATCGCAAGTTAGAGAAAAGGTCAAGAGGATATGATGTTATGAGGGCTAGAATGTCTAATACCAACAGGGAGACAATATAATAGAGTACTTATCTTCAAAATACCCACACAGGACAGAAATGATTCAAACGGGGAGCTATTTCCATTTTCTCTGAAGAATTTGGTTAGGGTTTTTTTCTTTGCCACTGAATGATGCCACTATGTACTTATAACACAAGAATGCACGTAACAGTTATAGAAGAGTGTTTTCCAAACTGTTCTAGTAACTCATCATTACCTACTATATAGTCCTCGACTGAGTTATTCAGGAACTACTTATTAACAATTAATCAGTTATCAGGTAGTTACAGATTCAGTTGAATTCAATTGTAACAATCATTCAGTGCACTAAGGTTTAGTCCCATTCATAACAACATCTCTAGAGCAGTTACAGTCTACAGCAACAGTCTAATTAAAACTGTAATTAACTTGTGTCTAATTATATCACATTTTGTATTACTTTGGTTTGCTGATAAATGATAAACTTGGATATCAACTCACAGCTGTCCTGGTTTAGAATGCTGGAAAAAATAGATAAAATATTTGTGCTCAAAATACTTTTGTGGGTGGATGACACTGATCGGCTGGATACTAACAGGTGAGATGATGTAATGTACACTTTCTGCTTTGTGGAAGCATTTCAGGTTCCAGTACCTAGCATGAACTTGTAAGTAGATGCACACATCCACCAGGTAAAATTTGGTAAGTGAACAGGGCATCGACCACAACACAGCTGTGTCACAGCTGGTGCAAGAAGGGCAACAGGGATACAGGGGAAGGACCCACATGCAGACATCTGAGGCAGAGCTCCATGCAGTTCAATGATTTAATGCACAAAATGGATTTTATACACAAAAGGCTTACGGGATGGTGAGGCAGGCAAGGGTCAAAACCAGAGAAGGTAGTCCAAACAGACAAACTAATCCGACAAGGAGCAGGCAAGAATCAAAAGTCCAATAAACAGGCAAGGTCCAAAACAGGCAGGTAATAGGTCCTCAGGTACAACAGATGAACAGAACACAGATAGAGAGACTAGAGAGCAAGACATGAAGCACATGGCAATGAAAGTGGACTGGTATAAGTAGTGAGTGGCTGATGAGGGAATGAATTGCAGGTGAGTAGTGGGCAGAGTAGGCCAGGTAACTGCAAGACTGATGAGAAGTGGGAACAGGTGTGTAGATGGGAAAAGAAGGGCCGAGGGCATCTGGTGGACAGCTTGAGGATGGCAGGTCTGGGGAGTTGGAGGAAAGTGCATGGCCTAGGAGAAGTGAGCAGGGGCTGGAGACAGAGACAGAGAGCGATGCAGTATTTTTCCTCATTCTGATTAAGCACATTTGGTGTTACAATGAGGTACCCTCCATAACACGTTTATACGTTCACATAGTTTGGTGAGCCTCAGCCTGTAGGCAGCTTCATTCACAGCTGAAGGGTAGTACAGGGGGAAACCCTAGAGGACTGAATGGACTCATCAGGATTTGTTGACTAAATGTCAATGCAAGGAGATGCAGAAATGACTGGCTTAAGTCTAGAGTGTAGTGGGGTCCCTGTGTGGAAAACTGAATACTAATCTTTACAACAACGAATTTATCGTATATTTCTACTGTTTCTGCAAAACTGTTTTTCCAGGCATTGTAGCAACACTGCCTATTGGCTGTTTTTCAATTTATTTATTTCAACCGATGTTACTGGTACTGCAGTCCATTGAGGGACAAATAGGTGAAAAGGTACCCACATAAATGGGAAAAATCATGTTCTAAAAGTTAATATATTATGTTTTGTATTATATATTTAGTATTATGTTGTTGATCATTTCCACAGTTTTACTTCAGTCTGTTTCTGCTTGCAAACACTTTCCCCCTTTTGTAAGTCCATTGGAATTAGTAAATTATCAGAGGTTTTAGTATTTAAATAAGGTGAATATGGACCTTTCAAGGTTCACAGTACTTAAGAACATAATTAAAGTCTATTTTATTTCTATTCCTCTTTGTTCTTAGTTATTTTGTATATGTTTCTGTATTCATACCTTGAACTTTATGAGACATGGTTTACTAATCCACAATTCATGTTACAAATCACACTTTTTTTCTTGCTACAGGCACAAATATGTAACAGTCTATAGTGAAAAGACAGTAGACTGTATATGTTGAGTAATTTGTGAATAAAACAAATGTGGGTGATTTATTGAAAATGAGCTTTAATATACATAGAGACCAGAAGCTTGCTCTTCTCCTTAGATTTTTATTGCAAAGCCTCAAGTAAGCTAAGCAGTCTGCCCTGCACTGGTCACCTCAACTATCTTTAGCCCCTGCTGGCAAGTGAATGGAAGTGCCTGACTTATGTTCACTGCTGTCATCGAGGCTGCCAGTATTTTTAGGGGACAGCAGCAGCTGCAAAAGCATTTAATGGTATTCCACGAACAATGACACTTGGGGTGTCTATGGCCTGAACGACACAGAGATTGGGGGACCACTCTGAAGTTGTTAAACTGGAGGCTGGTGTGGATACTGAAGTTCTGTTTTCTATCCCTTCTGCCAAGCAAACATCTACAAAGATGTACTGGAGTAGAACTTGGAACCTTTGAGGAGAGCATGTGTCTGAATCTGAAGTCAACTTGGGACATTACTCAGCCTTCAGGAGACGAGCGGCATTGCTTCTTAACTCGAAGAGAGATTGCAAGTGCGGAATGTATGTCGACGGTCGTTCCTGGCGACTGAAGCGAGGTAGGTCATGTGAGGGGTACACAGCACTGCTTCACAAGGGGCAGAGGTCATTCCAATTAAATCAGACAAGTAAACACAGGGGTTAATCTCTTCTCTTTAAACCTCCGGGGGGAATACTGAAGACACTTTCAATGCAATGTCCAGACCGTGTTAATAAAAAATCTTGCAATGTGAAAAGGTGTTTTTATGCAACTTATAAAATTAATCTAAACTCCTCCTGTTATATCAGATAACATATTTAACAGGTATACCAAAAATACAAAATCATCAAGTTTCAGTTATTCTCTTTTCTGCTGCACAGTCACAACTGTACGGGATTTGTTTCAGTTTATGCATTTAAAACTTGCAGTAAAACAGCGATTATGAACACAATAGTTGAGGTGCTATAAAAATTTATACATATATTATATAAATATCTAAATCAAGATCACCCACAGCGTTTCGGGTTAGCTGGAAAAATATATTCAAAAAGAAGTGGTTTTTTTTTTTAGGGTAATGCATCTCATATCCAGTTTGACAATACTTTGAAGGGTATTTTATACAATACAAGTATTGTTCAGTTTTCCAGTATTTAACCACTAGTTGGGTTTTTTATGTTTGAATAATTTATGCTAAGTATTATTAATATATTATTATTACTATACTATTTTGTTCCATGCAATCCAAGAGCACAAAGTTACATCACTCTGGGACCTCTCTCGAAACGTAACTCTACTGATAAATGTCCTCTGTGAAATACACAAACATTTCAGGCAAAGGATGAGACTACACAAATGGTCAAAATAGGCGCATAATTTTCAATTGGGGGAGAATTACAAACTTAAGTATAAACAACATTTCAAAGAGGAGGATTTCCTTACCAATATTTATGAAGAAATATGACAGGAAAATAATTTTAACATTGACATTTAAAAAAAGAATTCTCTAGCAGCGCTGCCAACAAAGGGTGTGATGGAGGCTCGGTATATATTGACTGCAAGGTCTCTTTGGTGGGCAGGCTGTGAGTTCGGCCGGTGTTTGTGTGAGCATGCGGGTTTCAGCGCCTTCTTTGTGATACCTGACACACACTCCCCCGCAGGTCTTTATTTAGGGTATACTATATTAAGCACTTTCCCATTGAAATACAGCACCAGCTGTACTGGCTGTGTGTTGTGGCTGCTGTTGCAATAGGACTAGGCTGTTCCCCCACTCACTGATAGCCTGTGTTTTTCTCTCATGCAGACAGATCTAATTCAATTAACTCTAATATTCACACCATCCGTTAGAGCTGAAACACATGCATGTAAAGGGAGCGGACGTTGATTGTTTGAATGATAGAAGTTTTAGTTTCCATTCCACTATAATGGTTTATTTCCTTATTACAGGAAGACTTTACATTTAATTTTATAATAGATAGTCATTTCATACGTTTGAATGATTTGGGTAAACTGTAAGATAATAATAAGAAGACTTTTTGCAACTACAATTTAACTATATTCATGTTCCAATAATATCTCTAACACACTTGCTGTTTTATATCAAAGTAATCCATCTATTATTTCTTTTTTAGAAATTTGCAGTGCAGAAGTTGGACTGTCTCGGCTCAGTGAATAACTGCCACTTTTTGTCTCTCCCGGACTGCCTGAGGTGAAGCGAGGCTGACAAAGAAGCAGCAATGGATGTGTTTGGTGGTGCACCACGTTTCTTGGCCTACCCAAGACCTGTGATGGTACAAAGTGGGACTGATGCAGTCCTAAAGTGTCAAATTGGTGGTGATCCAAGACCTGCTGTTATTTGGGAGCGAAACAATGAAAAGATTGACCCTCAAGGACGATATAGGGTTTTCGAGGATGGAAATGTTTACAATCTCATAATTTCAGCTGTGACCACAGAGGATAGTGGTCAGTACATATGCAAAGCAAAAAACAGCATTGGGGAAACATACGCAGCTGCCACACTGAAGGTGGAAGGTGAGGCACAAGAGATGGAGTTACGAGAGGAAAATAAGCCACGATTCCTCATCAAGCCCCTCTCCACTCGTGTCGGCCGTGGGGAAGATGCCGTCTTCTCTTGTAAGCTCTGGGGAAGCCCACGACCAGAGGTTGTCTGGGAAAAAGATGGCAGGAAACTCAATGAAATATTTGAAAGCACACATTTCAGTGTGGGCTATCAGGACGGTGGCTGGTTCCAGCTGAAGATCTTTAAGACTCGTGCACCAGATGGTGGTGTATATACATGCAAGGCCAGGAATGAGTTTGGGGAAGCATTAGCAGGAGCTGTGCTGCTCGTTGATGCTGGCCCAGGACACGAGGACGAAGGAAATCGTAATGGCTACACAAATGGCCACTGGAAAACTCACCAGGGAAAACAAAGGAGCGGTAGGCAAGTGCCAAACCGGCTCAAAGACGACCCCCTGACCAAGTCAACAAAAGTAAAAATGTTTGCAGTGACAGAGGGCAAACATGCCAAATTCCGCTGCTTTGTGACTGGAAAACCCAAACCAGAAATCATTTGGAGGAAAGATGGCAGGCTGATACTGTCTGGAAGGCGCTATTTGTTATATGAGGACAGGGAAGGATACTTCACACTCAAAGTTCTGTACTGTAAGCAGAAGGATAATGGAGTTTATGTTTGTGCTGCATCAAATACTGCAGGGCAAACTCTCAGTGCTGTACACCTGTCCGTAAAGGGTAAGTCAAGATAATTGTCAGTGGCTTCAGTTTCCATTTTTTTTAAATGGTAAGAAATGTACATACAATTTAAAGAGTAAATGTAGACACAGTTTCAGCCTGTAATGTTTTTTGCAGTAAGTAACGGGGTGAGTAAGGGTGTGGTTTGTCCTTGGATCAGATTTCTATTCATTTGATACTAGAATGATGTCAGTGAGATATCTCCAGAGAGAGACTCTGAGATCATTTATTGGGATATGACCAGAGCAGGAAGGCAATGCTTTTTTTATCTATTTATTTTGTGCCATGATATTGTTTTAGATATTCTGAAATAATATGCTTTGTTATGTAGAAAGCATACAAACATGTTAACATATTTATGTTTAAGGAGATACTGTGCATACAGTTTGTATATCAACTACAACACAATATTGAAAAAAACAAAGACAAAACATACTTTTAATAATATTATAATTCCAGTTTTGTTCAAATTATTCTATAAAGGACATGATATCAAACACCAATTTCCCAAAAAAATAATGTGACAACTGAAATATATACCTGAACAGTACAATAATGTTTATTATCACATTAATTCAGTCATGAAAACAGAAGATAGTGGCCACTGCATATACAAAGCAAAAAACAGCACCTACCAAAGACTAGTAGATATTGTATGATACAGGCTGCTGCTTACAAACTACTTGAGGAACTTAAAAGGGCTTTGCATCAGTCAGTTAAATTCATAAAAGGGCAGGTCAACAGGCCAGTTAAATGCAAATATGATCAGCAATCAAATTATATGACACCAGCTGCATTAAAGGCAATTTGATCCTGGGTCCACTGGAGGATTAATGAAACGTATTAATGATCTGAAATCGACCCGAGAGATATCTAAACAGGCAAAGTTCATCAGCATGAGGCAGATTCCAACAGCAGTATGATGTCTGCAAAGTCACTTAGCTTATGAAAGGTCTAGGGGGGCCACCATGTGATCGACATCTTTGGGAAGGGGATCATATTTCGCACATGGCCCAGAGAAGTCCAAACTCATGGCACCAACAGAAAGCATTGTACCGTATCAGTCAGAGATAGAGAAAATAACATTGAGATGGGATTAATGGTCAGTGGTGGCTAGAGGGCAGATTTAAGGGCAATTTAAATGGATGGTGTCTTAGGTAATCAGTTATCTATAAGTTTAATTGGAATTGTTAATACATTTGTAAGATAAGGAAATAAAGAGCTTTGCACACAGACTACTAAATACAGTCCACATTCTTTTGTTTACAACTGTCTGGTACTGTCTGATGGTGTCAGTTACAAACAGTTTATTTTCTATCTAACACCATGATGTGTTAATGACCTTTCCATTCCTCAACTAAATGAGCCACTTGTCTCACGATTTTGCTCATCTTGTTTGCTTCACTGGAATTTACTGCCAAATATGTCTCAATTTACTACAAGGACATAGATTATGTTCTGAGTTTTCACAGGATTGACTCACCTGAAGAATTGATATTGATGAAGTGACACTAATATCATTTGATAGATAGAAGTAAATATGTTTTCTTTACTACATTAGGAGACGTCATATTGGCTTAATCAAACTGGTGTTCTTCCTCCTCCTTGGTGCCAGAGCCACCTGTGCGGTTCAAGCAACCTCTTATTGATCTAGAAGTATGGGAACGAGACTTGGCTGTTCTCGAGTGTGAAGTTCCAGAGGACTCTGTTCCCATCACATGGTATCTGGAGGATAGAAGACTGCAGCCAGGGGCCAAATATGGAATGGAGGAGTGGGGAACAAAACGGCGACTAACCATCCGTGACATTGGAGTTGATGATGATGGGATTTACCTCTGCGAGATGCCCGATGGTGGGAGAAGTATTGCAGAGGTAGCTGTGAAAGGTAAATCACAATCAGATAGCTTCATTTGAAAAGTACAATAAAAACACAAGATACAACAGGACCTTTTTAATAAGAACTGTTGAGGGTCCAGAAGAGATGGTGACATTAAATTTGGCATCATCAAAACCAAAGTTTATCTAACTGAAACTGTGACAACCATAACCCTTAGTTTGTCTGTTTTCCTTCTGTCATTTTGAAACATATACTGTACCATAGGCCTGATGAAAGTCTATGACAAAAACATTGTTTCATTAATAAACTAAACACTGACAGTGAATGCAAGTGCAAGACCTTCTTACAATTTCATCCCTTCCCTCTTTCTTTTGGGAGACAGTGACACAAGGCAAATCCTGGTAGATGAAAACGGTAATGCCACTAGAAAACATAAAATCAGATGTCTCAAATTTGTCAAGCCAACTGAACTTTGCAAAAGCAACCCTTTGTGTGGTGTTACTTTTCATCAATGTTTTTTCTACCAGTGTCGAATGGAAAACACATCAAACTGGCCACAAACAGTATTGTTGCTTGTTTTGGTTTTGTTGTTTTTCTTTGTCCTACCAAAAAAATGACAGCATCAGTCATTTCAGCAAATGCCTAAAACTACATATGTTTACAATCAAGTGACAAAGCTTTGTGGCGGCCGTAGGAATTATGACTCTTGTCTGTCGGGGATGAAGGAGGAAATAGTGTGACATGGTTATAGAGCCACAAAGTCTGCAGAGGAGGTAGGTCGTCTGGTTGGATGGGTCAACAAAACATGAGAGGCAGCTGCTCTATTCCCATTTCCTTCTGCCAGTCAACAATGTGTCTTAGAACCATGACCACAATCCCTAACCCTCACCAAGTTGTTATTAATTGAACCAAGACGATGAAAGTCCCCTAACCTTAACCAAGTCTTTTTTAAACTCAAACAGTGATCTTTCCCTAAACCTAATGAAGTTGATTTAATACCTTAACGTTACCAAACTCAATCCATAATGTATCAGATCAGGTTTTTTTCACAGTTGGAAGGTCCTGACAAAAAAATGCCCTGCTAATAGATGTGTCAGATCAGAAAATGCTTATGTGTCACTCTGAAGGGGAGTCAAAGACAACATTTTTGCTATTTAATTTGTAGAACTTTTCCATTAGATACAGGATCAGGATCCTTTTTCTGTTAATGTGCTGAGGATTCACTCACTTTCAAAGTCTCTCCTTGCAGGTACAATTTTGCGGAAGCTTCCAAGAAAAGTGGATGTCTTGGAAGGCGAAAATGCTGCCTTTTGTGTTGAAGTAGAAAAAGAAGAAATGGACATACATTGGTACAAAGATGGTGTAGAGCTGCGTGAAACGCATAAGACCATCCTTAAGTCCTTTGGTCGAACTCACATCCTGGTTTTCGTCAATACAATGCCCCAAGACTCCGGCCTTGTGATTTTCCTTGTAGGCAGATCCAAGACTTCCTCTCAGCTAAGAGTGAAAGGTATGGTCCTTTATGAATAAATTGTAGCATTCCAAAAGCAATATCTGCCACAAAATTAATAGAAAATAGATCTATGTATGAATGATGATCTATGTTAATGAATGATGGGTTTCTCTTGCTTCAGCCGCCAGACATTGTCCTCCCAGTTGTCCAGTGGGTGTGCAGATCAACACAGAGCGTGCCAATGCAGCTCTTCTCTCATGGGTTCCTGCTCAGGACTCACGAAAGAACCCTCCATCTGGATATGTGCTTGAGCGACAGGAAGTGGGCACTGGCTCACAGGAGTGGCTACAGTGTTTGACCACTGACTCTGCAACCTCTGTGGAGATCCTCGGTGACAGCGTACCATGTGAAGCTGATTATCGATTTCGCATTTGCAGTGTAAACAAATATGGAAAGAGCAACAATGTTGAGTTCCCTAGGGCAGTTCACTTGGGTAAGTTCGCTGTTATGGTGTATGTGTGGATTTTTTAATGAATGAAATCAGAACATGGCTGTGGACATTGCTTACTAAATCAAGTATAAACTTTTCCAGTTCCAGTGGCCAGAATACAAGCTCCCTTACAGGATGCCTTGGTGCCCGAGGGGCAAGATGCCCTCTTCTCTATTGAGCTCTCTGCTTCTGTTATCGGCACATGGTTCTTAAACGGTACTCAGCTTCAGGAGGACGAACGTTATTCCATGCGGCGGACACGAACACACCAATCTCTTCGCATGAGAGGAGTACGTGATACAGACAACGGAGCTGAGATTACATTTATTGCCTATGGCATTCGGGATTCTGCAGCACTGTACATTCAAGGTATGTATGGCTCCCTGTCATAATTTGTTTGAGTATGTGTCTTGATCGGCCAAAGATTTGTGTGTTCTAGTTTTTTGTCTTATATTAACTGGAATTGATAAAAAAAACTGTGCAAAAAAAACAACTTTGAAAATCTTAAGTAAAAAGACATAAACTTAAATATGTTTACCACCAACAATGCAAAAATGAAATTAATGTACTGTATCCTTCAGTTCATCATCCCTAATGACAAGACTCAGTGATGTGAAAAATTCGTTTTTCTAAAATTGGCAGCTCCTCTTGTCAAGTTTTCACCACTGTCAGAAATGGATCGAAACAAATTTGTAGAAATTGGGAACCCCATTGTGCTCTACTGTGAGCTGTCAGACCCTGCAGCTCCAGTGCACTGGTACAAGAATGGGACGGAATTACAAACAATCGAGGGTCTTCATATCCAGTCAGAGGGCACCATGAGAAGAATTGTCATCCAATCAGCAGAGTTCTCACATTCAGGAGTGTATTGCTGTGATGCCATTGATGACGTCATCAGGTTCAATGTGGAAGTAGAGGGTAAGTGGCAAGTGTGTCTTACAATACTGGTTTGATATTTTTCACAGAGACTAACCATCTTCATTGTCACTTTTTACCACTTTTTCTTATGTTTTTGCATATTATTAATGCATTCCATCTTTTCTTGAAGTTATGACATTTACAACTTAACAAACCATTAAAATATCTAAATATCCATAGCCCCACCTGTGAGGTTTTCAGCAATTCCAGATGCTGAGAGGAACAAAACCATCCAAAGACATTGCCCCATTATTTTGCAATGTGAGCTGTCAGATCCCTCTGCTCAGGTGCACTGGTACAAAGATGGGTCAAAGCTTCACCCCCAAAGTGGAGTAGATATTCTAACTGATGGCTTGGTGAGAAAATTGGTTGTCCAATCAGCAGATTTTTTCCACTCTGGGTTGTACTGCTGCAAGACAAAGGGTGACACCATCACGTTCAGTGTGGACATCAAAGGTGATTTTTTTAACCTTAAGCAATGTGAAAGATTAACAAGCTCCTCCTCAGCAAAGAAACTAACTCTGATGACACTCTTGTATGTTGTCTGTTGCCTTTCTTCTTAGAACAGCTAAGCTGTCACCTTTTCTTTGACTGCATTACAGCATGTTAGCTATTTAGCTATCAGTTTGACCTTAATCATTGAAACCAAATAAATTATGATGAATAATCTTAAGGGCTGGCTTGATATTGACTTAAGGTTGACATTAGATATAACTATATCTATAGCTCCACCCGTGAAGTTCTCAGCAATTCCTGAAGAAATGAGGACCAAGTCGATCGAAGCAGGCTGTCCTCTTGTACTCCAGTGTGTGGTGTCGGATCCTGAGGCCGATGTTTGCTGGTACAAGGATGAAATGCAGCTCATTTCAAACTCTGGATTAGAAATCCACTCAGAGGGAAATACAAGGACTATAGTTGTTCAGTCTGCAGAGCTGTGCCACTCTGGTGTGTACAGATGCACCACACTGGATGATACCATGGACTTTCAAGTGGAGATCAAAGGTGACTTTACACTTTTTATCTTTTGCGTTAATATTGTAACATTACCTCCTCTTGCCACTAATAATCCCCGCTTCTTCTGTATGTGGTTTGAACGATTGTTTCATGCACATAACCTTAAAGAACTGTTAATGCAATACTGTAGGTAATTACTATTTATTATCATTTGTTTTGTGACTGCTGTGGCTGTCCCTGAATTTAAAGTCTCCAAACCCCTTTTCATCTTCTGCTCAGCAGTAACATTTTTGCAAGGTATCCATTTCCACAGTCTTGATTTTATTTAGCTGTCCTGAATTCCCAATGCTAGCTATACCAGTGACGTACTCTACTATCTTTGACGTTGAGAGAACCAAGTCACTTGAAGCGGGCAAACCTTTGGAGCTGGAATGTGAGGTTGCAGACTCCACTGTGCCTGTGTGCTGGTATAAAGATGGTGTAAAGCTCTTACCGCAGAATGGGTGGATTATACAGAATAATGGCACATTGAGGAGACTCATTATCCCATCTGCTGAGTTCTTGCATTCAGGGCTATACAGCTGTGAAACATCTGATGACACTATCCACTTCACTGTGGATATTAAAGGTGATTTTTATTCAAATTTGTTGAATCTTAGAGCAATTTCCTAAATCTTTCTGGAGACTGGATACAACTAACATTTATAATATCCATATTTGTCTGTGTTCAAGTTGTGTTTTGTGTGAAGTTGTAACTGCTTCTTAAATTTTGGTAAAAAAAATTAATCTCTACTGACAAATGAATATATTTATGCAATCCTTGAACATGTGAGGTTTTCTCCTTGAAATTGGATATTATGAATTAGTTCCCCATTTGGGGAAGCTGAACCTATAACCCCTTTCTTAATCAGAGTATAAATATGCACTGTTAAGTCCATAATTATAATATGAGTCATCATCTTTAGCTGCATCGTTGCCGTTGTCGCCCTCACCGGAGGTTGTGGAGAAGCAGTCACTTGAGGCGACCTGCCCCACTGAACCAACGTCTGAAATCTCAGACACTGCTGTCCAGGTGTCATGGCAGAGGGATAAAGAACATAATTGTAATAGAGAGCCTGACTTTGAAATGGAAGGCATCAAGAAGACCCTTGTTATTGAACCAACTCATCCTTCAAATTCTGGAGCATACTATTGTGCAACAGCAGATGATGTTGCCCAATTAATTGTAAAAAATCAAGGTGATTTGTTTTTGTAAATGTGTTTGTATTGTAGTTATGACTAACTCTTTACTTTTTAGTCTGTCTTCTTATTTGTTGTTACTATACAGAGCTAACATCTGTGACAGTTTTGACAGTATCTCTTTAAAGTCAATTATTCTAAAACCTAAAATAATGTACACTGAAAATATCCCCTTAATGATTGTCTGTAGTGCCATCTGTGACATATCTGCTTGGTCCTGATGTTGAGAAGACCAAGTCTGCTGAAGAGCACTGCCCAATTGTTCAGCAATTTGAGATTTCAGATCCCATTGCCAAAGCCTGTTGGTACAAAGATGGAACCCAGATCTACCCAAAAGGGGAAGCTGACTGTGAATCACAGAGCAGCAGCCAAGCCTTGCCCCTCCAGTCACATCACTTGTCTGGTGATGGGAGTTTTGGCTGTGAAACATCTGGTGATGCACAGTCAAATGTGGTGAAAGGTGGTGTTCCACATTGTACCTGCACAATTACCAGTCAAGCATTTAGTTACATACCTGAAGCCATCACCCAGCTCATTGTCTTCTCTTTGGCTTTGTCCAAACAGCAGAGCAGTGTCACTATGGTGACGAGATTGGTGAGATAGCTGATGCATCTGCCCAATACACTGTGGATGTCAAAGGTGATTTGATATATTTCAACATCAGTCATCCATGTTAACCCAGCACATAAATGCCACTAACAATAGTGGTGTATTTTATTGTTAGCTCAATCATCTGAGGCATCTATACATTTTTTGTTTTTCCTTAAGATATTGCTTTTTGTCATATTGTCATCTCTGGTCTCATGTCATCTCCTGCAGTTTTTGGCTCTTAATCAAACATGTGGGTGTTTAGTAGCTGAGTAGCTGCTTCTCAACTAACATATATGTTGTGTTTGTCACTTCATTCTTCATTTTAACAGACATCTTTGCTTGTAACAAGCCGCTTGCAACTCTTTAAGTCCATCTTATGTCTTATTCATCACCAAAACCTCTCATTCACATTGCTGCCCCGAACCTCTCCCCGTTGCAATGACAACGAACTCTTATCAGGAGGGGAAGGGGAGGAAATTTATTTACTTAAGTTTTTTTAAATTAATGAGAGAGGTATTAGTGTACAGATTAATGGTATAACAGTATTAGGAGTCAGTTGAAGGGGGAGATATAGGAGCTCATTCTCAGACCAAACCTGGTCGACCTTCTTGTTTGTCTTTGCAATGGATTATCCCATAACTCCATGCTAACCCACACTGATGTAAAATTCTGTTATGAGAAGAACTATTGAGACCATCAACCACTGAAAACCTTTCTCTGTGTACACCACAATGCTTATAGCTACACCGCCAAGGCTCTCTTCTGACCAAGAGAAGAACAAGTCGACTGAAGAGGCTTATCCTGTTGACGTTGAGCACATTTCCTCGAAGCGCAATTCTGGCATCTTCGGCAGCAAGAGAGGAGATATTCAGACATATGAAGAACATTCCAGGGAAATGACAGCTCCTCAGTCAACTTATGAATATACGACTGACTGGATTACATCTAAACAGCCAAATGAGCTCTCTGACAATCAACAAATGATAAATGCCAAATCTCCAGTTTACTGTAACTCTGTGCAGCCAACAATAATGAAATCTGACACACAGCATGACAATAAACAGTCCACAGAATCACAAGGTGAGGAATTCATTTACTATATACAGCATGCAGAAACCCCATCTGAACAGCTTGTTACTTCCCTGAAGACAACTGTCCAGTCAGATGAGTTTTGTAATATTCTACAAACTGCAACTGTTGAATCTGAGGAATCTAATGTCAAGACTATAACTGCCCAATCAGAAGAGCTACATAGCTCAGTACAGATGGGGGCTGTCCTATCAGAGCAATGCAATCCCCTGCAAACTTCAACTGCCCAATCAGGGCACCTTACTAACCACTTACAGATTTCAACATTCAAATCAGATGAGTTATGTGACTCTGTAAAAACTGCAACTCTCCAGTCAGAGGAGTCCTTTAAATCCTTACAGTCTGGAACTCTCCAGTCAGAGGAGCCTTTTAAATCCTTACAGTCTGCAACGGGCCAAACAGAGGAGCTCCACAACTCCACGCAGATGCCAGCTATCCTGTCAGGGAAGCTTCTTGATTGCTTACAGACTGAAAATGTCCATTCAGAGGAGCTCTTTAACTCCTTACGGACTGCAAAAGACCAGTCTGAGGAGTTAAGCAGACCCCTACAGACATCAACTGTCCAGTCAGAGAAACTCTGTGACTTCCCTGACACTGCATCCCTTCAATCAGTGGGATTGCATAACTCTCAAAAGGCAGAAACTATCCAACCAGGTGGGCAATACAACATTCTACAGTCTGCATTTGTCAGATTGGATGACCTCTATCACACAGGACAGGCAGTGCCTAACCAATCAGAGGTGTCAATGCAGGCAACAACAGTCCAAGCAGATTGTCATCACATGATGGAGGCAACACAAGACCAAGTAGACAGCACACTTAACTCTGGGCAAAAATCCACTACCCAGTTTTCAGAGCCTAACCATGTCAAGCAGGCATCTACTGTCCAATCAGAAGAGCTCTATCTATCAAGGATGTATGACAGTCACTGGAATGACTATGTCACTGCAAATAAGGTGGCTGTTGAAGGTGATTTAAATGGTTAGCATTATAAAACAAAAAATGGACGGGCACAATGCTGACATTGTGTAAAATGAAAAGATTGCTTTTTGCAATCCTTGACATTTTGACAATTTCTAGATTTACTTATTTGATTTTGTTCATACTAAAACAACTTTTGTAGTCAATGTAAAACTTTGAGCTTGTGTGGTCTGTGAGAAATATTAAAGATAGGGAAAACAGTAAAAATATTAGCTTCAAATCCTAACTTGAATGCCTAGTCTTAATTCTAACCAAAGATACCTTGTTAGTATACTAATATAACATAAAGATATATCTTTTTAATTACTTATTTTAACTCATAAGAGTTATTGGCATGACTAATCTTGTTTTGAGATTTTGCTCTTTTGTTGTTTGAAAGCATCATTTTTGTTTTAGTCAGTAATAGTGATGCAGTTTTCTCTTGATGTTACCTCAAACATCCCCAGCTCCACCTGTGAGAATTACAACTCTTTGTGAGGCTGAGAGGAACAAGTCTGTTGAAGTTGATGAACCCATAGTGCTGCGATGTGAAATATCAGATCCTAACGCTCAAGTTACTTGGTACAAGGATGGAATAAAACTACATGAAGCAGCTGGGCAAGACATGCTGGAAGAGGGTTCCATAAGAACACTGGCTTTCCAGTCAGCAACGCTGTCTCATGCAGGGATTTACAGCTGCAAGACAACAGATGATGCAATGCAGTTTCATGTGGATGTTAAAGGTGACAAAGTTGTTTTCATCTGCTCTACAAATAGATTTTTAGTAAGGATAAAGTACATCCAAATACTTTGGTTTTATAATTGCATCTTTCAACAGACAGAACACAAGCAAAGAGCTACCATAGAAGAAATCTCAGCTTTGTGCTACATTTATGTGCAGTTTGCACACCAAAATCACAGTGGGTCATCATTTTAATAACAAAACAATTACATAACAATAGGCTACACATGAACACAAGTAGGTCTAAGTAGGTAGAATCTTTACTGGAGCAGGTTGATATTCTTTGTAAAAAAATTACCGCCATGCCAATTTGGACAGGATTAAAATCATAGACATACTCTCTTGCATTTTAATTCTAAATCAAAATACCCTTAGATGCAGTCAATCCCTAACTAAAACCTACCTACTTAAGTAATAACACTCTACATTTTGGCTAATCACTTAGCCTGTAATCTTATTTGAGACAGTGTGGCTCCATCCGCTTCTCCCTTTTCAAGTCTGGCTGTGCCCAGTATGATAGCTTGCAGTGTCTTTCATTTAGACTACATCCACACTAATGTGTTTTCATTTTAAAACAGCATTTTAAAACAAAAAATGATCTCCGTCCACATGAGCGTTTTAGCACTCTTTCAGAAATAATCTCTGTCCATAATAACACGCCTGGTGGAACTGTTACTGAAAGTAACACATGAGTATAAGGCGGTCAAGAAGCTGGAAAACATAGATTGGGAGTCATCACCTAATAGGGGCGTGACGAGTCAGTGAAGGACATGTCGTGACTGATAAGACCCAATCAGGAAGCGAACCTGGGTGTCTGCATTGTTGTTTTCAAAGTCTCCGTTTTCCACCCGTCCAGACTAAAACGCGATCTCTGAGTTTTCAAACTAAAATTCTCTGTTTTAGGGGTTCAAAAATGCCAGAGTAGTGTGGACGCAAGGCATAAACGTAGCAAAAGTTATGTGTTTTAAAAACGCAAATGTCTTAGGCTGTATTCAGACCAAGTCAAGCATTGCAGCACACCATCTGAGATGTGGTGCGGAGTGGGCGTGTTTGTACTTTAGAACATAACCGCTGTGAAACAATCAGAAAATAATGTTTTATTGAACTGATTCACCCGCTTTCTCGCTACCACCACTCCCTCTCTTCATTCGTTCTTGTTCGACCACAGTTTCTCTCTCTCTTTCTCTTGTAGTTTTTAAAATGACTTGGGAAACTGACAGCAATGTCTAACTTTACTTTTAAGGTTATCAAATGAAGAGAAACGTCTTCCCCTCATCCTAGTAGCGTCTTTGTACTCCCTCATGGCAGGGTTTTGCAGCTCTGATCAGTGTGATTGCAGGCTGTGACCACAGCGTGACGTCTGGTTGTGTTTCTCCAAAAGTTGCCTATGGATCAACTTTATCGCCACAGGCGGGCGCGACACTGCTGTGGCCAAAACCCCCACAGCCTAAACACACTACTCCCATTGAAACGAATGGGAGGACTGGTGTTTTCACCACACCGCCTGATTTTTGAGTACAGCCTTAGTGTGGATGTAGCCTTAGTAAAGAGGGCTCACACTCACACCATTTAAAGTTTTTACTTAAACTTTAACAGTTAGTAATAAAGCTGCTCTTTTTGAAAGGTGTTTAAGTACCATAAAACTGACTGATTAAATTAGGTCTATCTAACTGACCAAACCCTTCTTCTTTAAATGTCCTTAGATTTTTTGTCCAAAAAAAGCTCTGAGCAGGCTGTTAATGTTGATGTCCACTGTGCTGGAGAGGATGATGAATGAGTTTAGCTGATAAATGCTAACAAAATAATTATCATTTTATCATGATTAAAATATAGAGGTGCACAAATTTGACTTGCCATTACAAAAGTAAATACCTATTTAGCTCAGAATATGGACAAAATATCCCAGAAACACAACTGTTCTTTGGAGAATGCTAGTGGAACAAACACTAGTTTGAATAAGGGATGGCACTTTAGCTCTCTGTGGCATGTTATTGGCATTATACACTACCCTTCTTTTGATTAAATACCTATTTTACTGTCTAACCTACTTTAAGCCTTCTTTGAGCTTGATTATTAATTTATAAGTGCCATTTTCCAGTAAAATCTGAATGTCATTCAGTTGTTTTCTAAATTTTACTTTAAGTCTATCTTGTTAACTGGACAATGAAATAAAAAGATTTCTATATATTTTTGATGGTTGGATGTGCTGCTGAGGGCCTTGGTTTCAGAATTGTGCCTTGCTTCATTTGGTTAATAACACTACCTTTAAAAAAAAAAAACAACTAATTGTATTTCACATTCCATCCTGTAGCTCCACTTCTGAAGTTGTCAGCTATATCTGAGGCTGACCAGAAAAAGACAGTCATGGCAGGCTGTCCCATTGCTCTACAATGTGAGCTGTCAGACCCCGCTGGACAAGTCAGTTGGTACAAAGATGGAACAGAGCTCCTACCTCAAAACGGAGTAGACATCCAGTCAGAGGGCAATGTGAGGAGTCTAGTTGTCCCATCAGCAGAGCGGGCTCACTCTGGCATATACCGTTGTGAGTCAAAGGATGATGACATCCAGTTCGATGTGGAAGTAAAAGGTGACGCTCAGAAACTCTGTAGTGCTTCATCTGTCTTGCACTGCCAACTAATTGTAACAGCAAGTGGCTAAGTCACATTTGTCTAATTGCCTAACACAAAATGGCTAATTCTGTGCGAGTCCTAATGACTTACTGATTTCCTGACTTTTTGCCTATAGTAGAACTACCAGCAGAGTTTGTCTGTTATCCACTAAAATATCTCTGGATTGGTGCAAAATTTGGTGCAAATATTTATAGTTCCCAGATGATGTCTCCTCATGTCTGTAGTGGCCCACTGACTTTTCCTCTAGCTTCACCAGCAGGTTACCTTTGTACTGTGATGTGTGACCAAAGTCCTGCTAAGCAATCCCATCAGCTTCAACTTGTTTAGTGCCAGATAACAAATGTTAGCTTGCAAATATGCTACACTAATATGGTTACCGTGGTAAACATTATACTTGCTAAATATCAGCATGTTAACATTGTCATTGTGAGCATGTTAACCTTCTGATGTTAGCATTTAGCTCAAAGCACCATTGTGCTTATGTACAACGTAGCTGTAGACTCCTTATTTTGTTGAACTTTTATGAAAGTGAAATTAACAAATAAGCCCTCTTTATGCAGCTTTGCAATGCAGCTTCTCATCATGCATGATAAATATCTTAAGAAAGCTGGCATTTCATATCTTTTTTTTTCTTCAATGGGACTAACTGGATACAGCTTCTTTAACAGAAACAAGCACTAGGTCACTTTCTTGTTTGTGTCTGGCCTGTGCTTTTTGTCTGTAAGTTGGTGTACTATTACTGGATAACATTGAAATTTGATTCTAGCGCTTTCATTTTTTGTTGTACTTCTTGTCTTTGTTCATTCAGCTGTTGTGTTTATGTTGTTTTGTGTGTGTGCTTTGTTCTGAGTGACTTTTGTCATCTGTTTTGGTTAAAGTGAATCTTCAAATTCTTTGTCATTGAATATACAGTAGGTTGGATACTTAATTTTAAGAAATTACATTTATAAAGTTTATTAAGACACTCTTTTTGCAATATCTGAAACCTATAGCTCTACCTGTGAAGTTCTCAGAGCTTCAAGAGACGGACAGGAACAAGTCCGTCCAAGAAGGCTGTCCCATTGTCCTCAGCTGTGAACTCTCTCATGATTCTTCTGCTCATGTCGACTGGTACAAGGATGGGATGAAACTCCTACAACAAAACAATGTGGAAATACAGTCAGATGGTCTAACAAGATCCCTTGTCATTCATTCAGCTGAAAGCATACATAGCGGTAGCTATGAATGTTCAACAGCAGATGACACCATCACCTTTAAAGTGGATGTACAAGGTGATCTATTTATATCCTTGCTTTCTTCGTATCATACATACCACATCCATCTTGTTCTATGGTTTGAGTAGTAAACAGAATTTGCAATGTTGTGAGTGTTCATGGGAACATGGTATGACTGGCTGGAATGTGTATTGTGTCCATTGTTAGTGTATTCATCTTTTCTCCAAAACCCTTGTTATTTCCTTCTCTTAGGCCGATCGCCACAGATCATGCCAATCCCACTATCAGAAAAGCACAAGGTGGTTGCAATTGGTTTTCCAATTGTTCTCCAGTGTGAGGTCTCTGACCCTGTTGCTCAGGTTTCCTGGTTCAAAGAAGAGGTGGAACTTTTTTGCAAAACTGGCCTTGATATGAAAAGAGATGGCAGCCTCAGAAAATTAATAATTAATTCTGCTAAGGTCTCTGATTCTGGCTTCTACAGCTGTAACCTCGCTGATGATGTTGTGACATTCCATGTGGACATCCAAGGTGATTTTCTTATGTTCAGTTTTAATGAGCTTAATGAGCTTCTAGGTGTGAGATGAACATTTTAGCATATCTCCTTAAATACCCTTAGTTGTACACTTTTTGCACAATTAGTTTTGACAGATCTTTTAAATAAAATGATCTTGTAACATTGTATGGAGACAGAGAACTCCTTATGCTGTATGTGCTAAAATAACCAAACCAGAAAGTTTTTTGTGTACAACATTTCTTGTTAAATGATGTTCTGACAGCTTAACAGCAGTACTCTGCAAATCTTATAAACCCCCTCCAGCTACTCCTGTGAGGTTTTCAACACTTCCAGAGGTCGCAAGAAACAAATTTGTTGAAGCAGGCTGCCCAATTAAGCTGCAGTGTGAAGTCTCAGAGCCAACCGCCCAAGTCTATTGGCAGAAGGATGGAGAACAGCTATTTCCAAAGTGTGAATATGAAATCCAAACAAAAGAAAAACTGAGAGCGCTGGTTATTAAATCAGCAGAAGTCAGACACTCTGGGGTGTACAGCTGTGAGGCCGCAGATGACCATATAGAATTCAAGGTGGATGTTGCAGGTGATCTAAGTATTTTGAGCTTTGTCAGAATCACTAACTTTTTTTCAGTTAGTGCTTGGCAAATAAACTAGAATGCAACATTTTTAGAATAATAAGATAAAAGATAATGTGTACTAATAGTTAATTATATACAGTACTTTATATGATTTTGATGAAAATATTATGTTGAGACAGTTTTTCTATTGGTGATCAAGTACATAAAAGATCAAAGATTATTTAATATGAACAATTATTTACTTAAGTAACACCAGCTAATTGTCATTCTCGCCCTAAGAAGTAAATACTGAAAAGCTTATCTGAATCTGAAAGGGACTGCTCTCATCAACCCTGTTTCCAGATGCAGCAGGCAGCTGTTTTCAGCTAAAACAGTTTGATAAACAGATTGTACTGTATATGCTAACTGCCCTGCACAAAAACAGCAAACAAAGTTAGCGACTAGCTGGTGTGCACAGTGGTGCATTTAGCATGTAAAGAGCCAGATGTTTCCCTCTGGAATTGGCTCACGCCAAAACAGACTTCACAACAGAATGAATGTTGGACTTACATTTTTGGGGGGACCACAGGAAAGACCCCAAATTAATGCTAACATTTCTTCTTATCTGCTGGATGTGTAAATAGGCAACTGTTTGCTAATGCCACAACAACCTTTTAAGGTGATAATATGTCAGTGTTGTGTTGACAGATTGTCCTGCAGAAAAAGACTGTTGCACTTGCTGCTGTGTCACACTGGCGAGACTAATGAAGTCTGAGCTGCTGATGCTGCAGACTTCCTGTTCTGAAAGGGCATTAAGGCTGTACATATTCTGTATTAACAATCCAAATTTCATAAACAAATAGACATACAGACAGAGAGAAACAAATCAAACTACATTTTGCCATTTAAACTGCTGTCAAATACTCATATGTATCTGCACAATGGTAAAAACCAATCATTTGAAACTAGAATGATGTTCCAATATACTGGTTCACTAATTGCATGCAAGTCCGTGACTCTAGCTGTCTCGATGCTTACTTTGGTAAGCACGTACTTGCTAAAACTAAACTTTACTTTTATATCCAAGTATGTGACAAAGCACAGCATGGCAAATCTGATTTCTTTGATACTGTTCAATGAACTGAAATTCCTATAGCACTGGTTTGATTCTTAGCTGTTCCAGAGGCTGAGAGGAACAAGTCTGCTGAAGCAGGCAGCCCAATCAAACTGCAGTGTGAGATCTCAGACTCAAGTCAGCCAGACCTGCCAGTAAGCCAGACCTGCTGGTTTAATGATGGAAAAAAACTCTTGCCAAAATCGGGAATAAACGTCGATTCAGAGGGCAATAAGTGTTCACTGGCAATAAAGTCAGCAACGTCTTCATTCTCTGAGGTGTACAGTTGTAAAACTGATGATGATTCAGATTGCAACGATTTCTATGTGGAGGTGGAAGGTGATATTCAAAGCTTTCTTCTTGGCAAGATCTTGTCATCATAGAGTCATATACACTTTCATGATCTCTAATATCTAAAAAGGAAGCAAACCTGATCATCATATTCATCATAGCCGATTTCCCTCTAAAAAGCCCTAATTTCATCAAACATCTATCTGTTTTTTCATATTAATGTTTCATATTTAAAGTCAGTAGATGAAGAAATAGCATGCACTCATGCAATAGTGTGAGTCTACTGTTTTTTCCAGCACACCTATGGTAATAGCTTTATATCACTGCACTGCTTTAATTAACATTTCACTTTGCTTTGAAAGTGGATTAACAACCATGGTTGATTATGACATCTATGTAGAGTAGTAATATAGAAAGCAAGGCTTGACATAAGCATGTCTCAGCTGTGGAAACCTGACCTTACAGCTACAGCGTGCATGAGAATAAACAATGAATGCTACTTCCCAGTAACAACTTTCTTCCTTTGTCTACTGTTTTCTACAGCGCCTCCAGTAACATTTGCTGATATCCCAGAGGAGGACCTTTTCAAGAGTGTTGTGGAACAAGAACAGCTTGCCCTGTCATGCGAAGTAACAAGGGCTGATGGTGTTGTCCAGTGGTACAAAGATGGAACTGAAATCCAACCAAGCAACAATATTACAATCCAAGCAGTGGACACTCAAAGAAATCTGACAATCCATTCAGCTGAACTGTCAGATTCAGGCACATACACATGCCGTGCAGGAGACAACATTTTAATGTTCAAGGTTAATATACGAGGTAACAAAATATTTTATCTCTGAAAATGTATTACATGAATACTGTACACAAATGTATTTAAATACCTGAATGGACAGTAGATAATGTGTGACTGTCATACATTCTTCTGCTTAAGAACCTCCGGTGATGATAATCTACCCCAAGGAGGATGTCCACCTCGACCGTCACGTTCCTGAGGAAATCATTCTGAGTTGTGAACTGTCTCGTCCAAACGGTGTTGTGAGCTGGTACAAAGATGGCCAAAAGCTGCAGGAGAGTGAGAACATCAAGCTCAAGATTGAAGGCCCTTATCGACGACTGAAGATTATTTCCAGTGGTGTGGAAGATTCTGGAGAATACGTCTGTGATACAGCTGATGATTCAATATTCTTTAACCTTAGTATTACAGGTAAAATCTCTAATACTACATACAGTATACTTCATATATATATATATGTGTGTGTGTGTGTGTGTGTGTGTGTGCAGTTATTTCAGTATTGTAAGAAACAAAAAACCCTGTGGGTAGACCATGGTACTCAAGGCAAGACTGTGCTGCAAAAAAACAAAAAAAAACGAGTTCCTACGAAGTTTAGTCCGAATATGTCCAGAAGAGTGTCTAGTGTTTACACTGAAACTGTTCTGAATCATCACACTCAAAAGTTAGGCAACAACTGGAGGTAATGCACACTTTTGGACTCCACTCAAAGAAAGCATACTGATGCCCTTAGCATTGCCAAAGTTAGGGATTAACTGATTCATCAAGGATCAAAGATTAATTCACAGACAATCCTGCAGGTGATACACGCATCAACCTGATACCCAGATAAGAGTGTAGATTCATGTAGCATTTATCAAATTAATGATGGCTAAATTGGATCCCAATGTCCATTTTCAGAACCTCCGGTGCGGATTGTATCCCCAAGTCAATCACAAATGGAACTGTGCCAGCAAACGTCCGAGAGGATGGTACTGAGCTGTGAGATCTCACGGCCTAATGCAATGGTACGCTGGTATAGAGACGGACTTGAAGTGGAGGAGAATGACAACCTTATTCTAGAGGTGGATGGTGTCTACAGAAGACTTATTATACCGGAAACTACAGTCAAAGATTCCGCCGAATATGTCTGTGATACAGCAGATGACTCAGTGACATTCTTTGTAAACATAGCAGGTAAGGAAACTAAAGACTGTGACAAGAAGGTTCTCTAAATGTGTTATTGTGTCAATGCGTAACCATTACTAACACATCATCTTCTTTGTGCACAGAGCCTCCTGTTCGCTTTGTACGTCCACGGAAGACAGCAAGTAGAGTAGAAAAAGTGGTTGGGAATACTCTGGTTCTAGACTGTGAGGTTTCAAGATCAAATGCTGAGGTCACCTGGAAGAAGAATGGAGAAGAGGTAGAGGACTCCAGAAATGTCACCATCCTTGAAGATGGTGCCATGCGTCAATTGACCATTCACTCACTGACAGTTGAAGATTCTGGGCAATATGTCTGTGATGCAAAGGATGATGTGATGGACTTCCATGTAAAAGTGCAAGGTAGGTCATTATACTATTATGCATGTATACAGTATTCATTTTCTACTCTATTAATCTATTAGGTGCTCATGATCCAGATGTTGTGTGCAAGAGTTATTATTGATTATATATTGGTGGGACCAAGATAATTTATTATAAAATGTTACTTTACCACACAGTTTGCCCATTTCATTTATGGCATTCATGGCCACCTCAAAATGGAAATATCTCAATTAATAAAACTATTTACAACTATATACAATGAAATTCTTGCTGCACTAGCATGAAAACTAAAACTATGCAGATTCAGACCACATGATTGACTTCCTCCATAAGATAATAACGTTTGCCTAAAATGGATGAAAAAAGATTACTCTGTTTCAATGCAATCTTTTTGTGCTCATTTTCAGATTTGCCTGTGAAAATTCTCGGAAAAACTGACGCAAAAACAGAGAAGCAGTTCTTAGTATCTGATGACATTATTCTTGTGTGTGAACTATCAAGATCCAATGCGTCAGTCAGTTGGTACAAAAATAACCAGCTAATTGATGACACCGAGCGATACTGTAGTGAGGAGCAAGGTGTTTTCCGGTCACTGGTTGTCCTAAATGCTGGGCTCGAAGATTCGGGAGAGTACACCTGTGATGCAGTGGATGATAAAATGGTCTTCTATATCACTGTCAAAGGTAATCACATTATTAAGCAATGTAAATATCATCCATCTTTGTTTATGTCAGAGGATTAATGAATGATACTGTGTCTTTCATGTTCAGAGCCTCCAGTAAAGATCATTGGAAATTCAGGCCACCCAGAGCATCATATCCTGGTAGCAGGGGATGACCTTATTTTGGAGTGTGAGGTGTCTAGGCCAAACGCCACCGTTCAGTGGTTATGGAATGGCGAGATACTGAAACCAGACACTCGTGTAAAAATTGACAGCTATGACGTTGTTAGGAAGCTTGTTCTCTCTGGACTTCAGCCCTCAGACTCTGGAAAATACATTTGTGATGCCACCGATGACAAACTGACAACGATAGTCGAGGTCCAAGGTAAGATTAAAATGATTCTGAAATGTTTCAGATTTTCTTTCTTTAGTTTTTGCTCAAAGTTCCGTGTATAAACATGGATTTTACAAGCAACTTTTTAAATCTCATTTTTCACAGAAGCACCTGTCATGTTTGTGAATAAAGAAGTAAATAATAACATCTCAGCATATGAAAATGAGAATGTTACACTGTGTGCCATTGTGAGCCGAGAAGGAGTTAATGTTCGGTGGCTGAAAGATGGCCAACTATTGAACGAGGACAACATTCACATCTCCAGTGAGGGTAACACCCACAAGCTCACCATTAATCCCCTGCAGCTGTCAGATTCTGGAGAATATGTCTGTCACATAAACACAGATGAGATGTATTTCAGTCTTTTAGTCAAAGGTAAGAATTTGGCACTCTTAATCAAAATGTGACCTCTATTCCCTAATATTTACTTGAGTATAACTGTCACAAAGGTAACATCCCTGACATTTATATTTCCTTATGTCCTTCTCATCAGAAATGAAGGTGAAATTTATCAAACCACTGGAGAACATTGTGGCTCTGAAGGGCAGCGGCCTTACATTACGATGTGAGATCAACAAGCCCAAAGGAGATGTCCAGTGGCTAAAAGATGGCCAGGAGATCTCTCCAAGCCGTCGGCACACAATACGGGCACAAGGTCGAGAGCGAACCTTTACCATCCATGAACTAGTGGATGAAGATGCTGGAGAATATGCCTGTGAATCCACAGGTGACAGAACCTCAGCTATTGTCACTTTAGAAAGTAAGTAAATGTAAATCTTGCAACTTTAAGGGACAGTTGGGATGGTTTAAAATAGTCAATATGCCATCTTAAAATTTAGAGCACCATGAATCTAATTCAGTTGAATGCTTTGCCTTTAGCTCCCCGTGTCGTTGAGTTCATAGCGGAGCTTCGTAGCATCACGGTCTGTGAAGGAGAAGATGCAGTATTTAAGTGTGTGGTTTCACCAGAGGACACTCGCTTGGTGTGGTACTTAAATGGCAAACAAGTAGCTCAGAATGAGCACACTGTCATTTCAAGCAACGGACTATGCCACATGCTCTGCATCCACAACTGCACGGTTTCAGATAGCAGCAAAGTGACAGCTGATGCAGAGGGGTTGGTATCAGAGGCAGAACTCCAGGTTCAAGGTGAGCTGTTGTCCTGTCCATTAACACTGTCATTATACACAGTATATTTGTTGCAATGAATCGCAGAAGTCACAACATTTAACAATATTTTACTGTCCAATAACGTCCTATCTTGCTGGTTGTTATCATATTTTTCAAATATGAGCTATTTTCAGCAACACTGGAATGAATGTGAGCATAAAAGTAAGAGCGTTTGAATGCCCGTGTACCATTAGTACCACATAAGCATACATGTGATAAATAATGACCCTTTCAGACAACTTTAAATTGTTGAAGAGGCGCCTTTGACGGCTAGCGCTTAGCAGCTTCTCCTGTTAGAATTCCTCTGCTAACTGACAGAGACAAGTGGCTCAGTGGTTTTGGCGTATGCGACGCTGCAGGGGGCAATGCTCCTCAGAGCTTCTTGCTTGCTCTCTGTGTTTGAACTTGCATTGCTGATTTTCTTTGGCCTTTATGTAGTTATATAAAAATACCTAAATTGTTTACATGACAGATGCTGCTATATAGTAATTCTATATAGTAATTCCTTACATTCATTTTTAGAACAACAGGTGTTGTTCACCAAGAAAATGACACCAGTTATAGCTGAAGAGTACAATGAGGCAACCCTAGAGGTGGAGGTGAGTGTGGATACGGGTGAGGTGCAGTGGATGAGGCAAGGGGTGCTGATCCACCCCGGAGCCAAGTATACCCTGAAACACAAGGGCCGAAAACACAGTCTCACCATCCACAAACTCACCATGTCTGACCGGGGCATCTACAGCTGTGAAACCCTCCATGACCGCACGCAAGCCCAGCTCACAGTGGAACGTGAGTGTGCACGTGTTCGCACTATGCCCTGTTGTTGTTTGTTTACCACCGTTGCCGACGACTCCACCTCTTGCACGCCCTCCATCACTGCTCCTTGTGAAGGCAAGCTCTATTAACTGAGTAAGAGTAATTTGAGTGACTGGGGCCCAGGGTGGCACTTGTACTGGAACATGATGGCAACCAACAGGTGACTCACAGCCCAAGTGGACTCTCAGACCAGAGTTTTTTGTATTGACACAAGATCAATAAAGCCTTTCAGTCACCACATCGAAGGCAAATCAGATCACGGTTTTACAGGAAGGTCTTGATAAACAGTTAAGATGCTATTGCTCAAGGGTTAGAATTACATTTATAAACAGAGTAAATGTTCACATTCACAAAGAACTGTTTACATTTTTCTGGAGCAGCAAGCAGAACAACCTATAAAAACCAGCATCTTGTAGTGATTAAGACGTACTTGTGCTTGTTTTTTCTTTGAGCATGCTTCTTAGATTTCTTAGTCCTATGATCCACAGGCCAGTGGGTGAATTAAAGGCTGCTCTTTCAGCACTAGTGTGGGTGGGAAGGGGGAAAGTCGGGACTTCAGGCTGCTGTTGGCACCTCCTATGAATTTGGATCTCCTCTCATTGCTTCTAAATTTACACGCTGGCCTTCAAAACTAAGATTGTTGTCATCAGGTCTCCAAAATAAACACTCCTTTTTCCCCACAAGGAATGCTTGTCTGTGTTAGAATAAGTGAAAAATGTTGGCAGTTTCAAAGCTGGCTTTCATGTAAAGCCCTGTACTCAAACGACTAAAATATCGGCTTGTCGATGTGTGCCAGTTTGTATTGTTTGACTGCAGACTGTTGCATACAGAACAGACTCCAAGCCTATTCTGTAACAGAAAATGGACACCGTCTCTGCTCAGTGTTAAAAGTGGAATGAAAATGCTTGCCACTGGAGTCGATGTTTGAAACATACCCTTTGTGTGAGCACTATTCAGTTCTCAGTGTACTGAAAAGTACTAACACAAAAAGTACCAACAGCTAAATGTGCTTGTACTCTGTCTGCTGCTGTTGTATTACTTTTATGTTTCATTTTACACAGTTGTACAATTTTCTTTACAGCTCGAAAAATCACAATCAAGAGGGGGTTGACTGACATAAAAACCACAGAGAGAGAAACAGCCTCGTTTGAGGTGGAACTGTCCCATCCCAATGTCCCGGGCACCTGGACGAGAAACGGAATTCAGCTTAAGCCGACGAATCACTTCCGCATGACTGCCAAAGGACAAGTTCACAGCCTTACTATCTCCAACCTATCAGTAGAAGACACTGGCACCTTCACGTTCTGTGTAGAGAATCTGAAAACATCTGCAAGGCTTGCCGTCAAGGGTGGGTCATTTATAAAAAGAGATGTGCCAAAGTTAAAAAAAGGGGGCAGTGAAATATTTTATTGCACTATTGTAACAATATCAAGAGACTTTAAGTTTCTCTACAAAGTTAAGAAATGATACACCATTTATTTGTGTATGTGGTCTAATTTAAAGTAATGTGTAAAACTGTTAAAGTAATTTTGAGATAATGTGCTTTATGTAAGTAATCTACTAGGTCTACTAGGTCTTCTAAATTAATATTTGCACATTTTTGCACATTTTTAGCTCACACGCCATGTACAGTACACTGCAATACAACCAAAACAAAATTTTACTGTACTAATTTTGTTGTGACCTCAGTCTGGTAGCTAAAGCGGTTCACTCAAAGTAGATCAAATGCCAACCAGTGGGGGCATGATAATAGAATGAGTGGCGCTCCTGCTACTGTTGCCTTTATCCTGGCTCACGTTACAAACACAAAATAGCCTAGCATGACCCAATGAAAAGCGGTAGCTCTGTTCAGTCTTTTCTGTCAGGTGCCAGTTTAACCTCATGCTGTAAAGTAATCCGCTCCATGCCGAGTCACTTACTATGCATCATCCCTTTGAGCTGGGGGTTGAAATGCTGTAGATGACAACTGGATGAAAATGTCACCGCAGTAAATTAGGCCACATAACTGTAGGGAAACTTTAATTTTAATGGGGTTGGTGCTTTTTTTGTTGAGAAATTGAAGTAGGATTTTGTTTGCTTTAACTCAACATGCTTTTTCTCCCCCAGAGCCCCCAGTGACAATTTTCAGAAAACTGGAGGACCAGAAATTCCCTGAGGGGGCAATAGCCTCTATTGAGTGTGAGCTGTCAAGACACAATGTCAACGTGAAATGGATGAAGGCAAGTGTTTTATTTTTCTATGTAACCAACAACATGTATGATTTTTTACAAAAATCTAGAGCCAAAACAAGAAATAAAGGGTTATGTTTTATGAAGTTATCATATAAATGTTCAAAAAAAAAATACATATCACACGCACTAAATAAACATAGATGCACTTCAAAGTACAAACTTAGACATCCTCTGAACAGACAAAATCTCTGTGAGCAAAGCATTGCAATAATACTTGAATACATCCCAATAGTCATTCCAATAATAACCACAAATTTTAAAAAAAATCTGCTCAGTTGTCTTTAGTCAACTTTGTATTGATCAATGTGGAACAATGCATCACATACAGTTTGAGCTGTTTGGAAAGGATTAACTGCACTTGAAATAAAATGTTAATGTGTTTTGGTTTTGATTTTTTCCTTTTCAGAATGGGGTTGAGTTGAAGCCAGGCAAGGACTTGCGCATTTATGCAATGGGACGGAAGCGTTTTCTTCAGATCATGAAATGTGATGTCAGTGATTCTGGCACGTACACCTGTGATGCTGGAGATGTGACTACATCCTGCACTGTGGAGGTCTATGGTAAAGTCTGCTGTCTAAATACTATAATTTAAAAACAAGGGCGTCTAGTTTTACAGTAGTGTGATACGGTGAGATGGGCTGTGTGCCCTGCATGGAAAATGTATGCAGGTGTGCAGGTGGGAATTACTATCAGCAAGTACTGACACACTGAAAAAATTTGGAGCCCAGACTGGGAGCCAGACCCAAACCATAAGAGTTAATATCATTATCAGTCATTTACTGCATTGAAACTAAAGGCCATTGAGGTGTAAGCTCAGTAAGCTACACAAGCTTTATGTTACGGTTCTTTTACACCACTTTGTATCAGTAATTTGTCAAGAATTTAAGTGAGCAGTTATAATCAGCATGTACGGTATGAGTTATACAACCTTACCAACAATGTAGCGGGTCATTGCTCAGATATTAGAACTTTGACCAAAATGTTGGTCCTTATCTAAAATGGACCCATGGTGAACCTACCCAAACCTGACATGCTGATATGATGGGGACCCCAACACAACCAGACCTGACCCAAATAGACCCAATGATAATTAGACCCAATCCAAAATGCAGTGGACCCAAACAGAACCAGGATAGAGATGAAACACCAACACAGCAGCAGCGTGATGTACTATCACTTAACAAGCAGACTCAATCGAATAGAGCAGCAGTATAAATAGAAATAATTGAAACACCTGTTTTCACCTCCCGTACCAGCAATAAAACATTTTATTGCTGGCCAAGAGATAAACAGAACATAATCATTTTCCAACCAATTTAATAGCCTAGCACATTTCAACAACAAGGGAATTCAAAGTGCTTTAAGCATTAAGACAAAGTGCAAAAGAAACACATAAAACAGCATTTAAATACAATTAAAATAGTTATTAAAGAGTTAAGAGAGTAGAAAATAAAAATAAGCTAAAACAGAATAAAAGTTACAGTGCAAGTAATGAATCAAAAGCCTCAAATCTGATTTAAAAAAGGCAGTGGCAAACAGAAAAGTCTTCAGCCTTGATGTAAAAGGACTGAGAGTTGCAGCAGACCTGCAGGTTTCTGGGAGTTTGTTCCAGGTATGTCGAGCATAAAAACTGAACTCTGCTTCTCCATGTTTAGTTTCAACTCCGGGAACAGAAAGCAGACCTGTCCCAGATGATCTGAGAGGTCTGGATGGTTCATAACGTAGCAGCAGATCGTAAATGTATTTTGGCCCTAAACCATCCAGTGCTTTATAAACCAACAGCAATATTTTGAAATCTTCTCTAACAGACTGTCCTCTTAGTGAGGACTCGAGCAGCAGCGTTCTAAAGCTGTCTGAGCGATTTTTCAGGGAGACGTGTGAAGACACCGTTACAGTAGTCGACTCTACTGAAGATAAATGCAACAAATTTTTCCAAATCCTGCTGAGACATAAGTCCTTTAATCCTTGACATATTCTTTAGGTGATAGTAGGCTGACTTTGTAATTGTCTTAATGTGGCTGTTGAAATTCAGGTCTGAGTCCATGACTACAGCAAGATTTCTGGCTTTTGGTCCACTCTGGTAATCAGGACACATTGACACACAGACCTGAGACCTGTGGCAGTAAAACGAGACCCTACCTGACCCAGTTAGACTGAATAATTTAGACTCGGTCCGACTTGGGTCGACCTGTGAAGACCTCTACTCGACAATAAGCTAAATCTACTCAAATGCACATTTGTTTAATGGTAAACTAACACTTAAATGCTTTGAAAAAACTCTCAAAACAGGTTAATCAATGATACCAAAAAATTACCTAAAGAACCCTGCACAGCCTGCACTACTCAGTTCTGCTGACACATACAGTCGTCTAGGTTGACACTGCAATTATAAATCAGTGCTAAGGTAAAAGGAAAATATCAAAAGAATGAATTTGGGTGCCACCTGATACTCTAGATTTGGACTTAATGTGTAGCAATATCTACATCAACTTTGGTAGAGGCAGCAGGAAAATCGGGGTGCACACCTTTATCACAGTTTGACATGTCATAGCAGGAAAAACACAGGTGTAATTAATAAAATAAATAATGAATGTATTCAGTTTAACCTGGCTTTACTTGTATTGTGCATGATGGCACACTGAACTAGTTAATATTAGTTCCACCTTTCACTCCTGACAAGTCAAAATGTCTGCTATGAAATGATGTAAATGATATCAAAGGAAAAAAAGGTGAAATAGTTTTAGGCTTTGGTGAACCACTGTTATCATTTGTTAACAGCATAATGTAAGCACTGTGAGCATAAATCTGAGTGTGGGAGACATGTTTGTCTAGTAAGTCAAACAGTCAACATATGATTAATGTAATTCCATGGCAGTGTGTACAGTAGTAGTTAGTGAATGTCAGGTACAGTAGGATAAATTAGAGCAACAAGACCGTAAACAACAGAAAAAGAAAAAAGCACTTACCACACACACACAATGCCAGCGCTGCCATCTTTCTTAGCTGCTATGACTTGCCGCTCTGCTTCTCTTTTTTCCTGCCCTTAACCTTATTTCAAGTCCATACAATCGAAGAAGAAGAGCAGAATTCATTGTCGACTAAGCCACAATATGAATGGCATAAAAAATAAGCTTAGTCACACAGGTGATTTCACTTGTGGCTGATTAGACTTCTAAACTACTCAAAATTGTGTGTGTGTGTGTGTGTATAAAATAAACTTGATTGACGTCACTCTCTTTCTCTAGTTAGCTTTGTTGCACCTTTTAGGGTGGGACTACACTTTCATCGCTCTTATTGGTTCCTAGCTGAACTCCACACAACTTCAACCTGAGCAGAGTTAATTAGTCAGTGATTGAAAACACAAGCTGCAAGCTTTTTAATGTAAATCTTACAGTCATGCTGCGTATTTTCTTTCTGATACAAGTTCATTTGAATACTTTTTTAAGAATACTTTTCAAAACTGCACTCAGGTGTGCAGGAAATTGAATAATGTAGATTTAATATTTATATATTTACTTTATATCAATATATGTACTTTTACAAAACACATAATGACAAATTAATGTGCTTGAATAGGAATTAATTACAAGAATATTTATTTAAACGAAAGTTGCTCCCCCAACACATATATATCAAAAAGTTTTTTTTCTCTACCTGGTTTGTTTCCAGGTTGTTTCCAGGTTGTTTCCAGGTTGTACACATGCACACATTTGTTCCCATCCTATAGACCACCGACATGATTTTATACTCAAAATTAACTTTTCTAGGGCCTGACAAAGTTTAAGAACATAATAAATCAACATGATTTATAAGATATTACTAGCAAGAACATAGACTGTTGTTGGTCTGTTATTAGCAACAGTATTAAGCAGTATTTGATATGAATATGAATATGAATATCACTGTGAGGATAATCGTTTTATGGACGAAAAACGTAGTTCTTTGTTAGTGTTAGTTCCTTTAGTAATACTACATGATGCTGTTGAGGATGATCCAGGCTCCAATGTAGCCTTGTAATGTTGCACAAGACTGCCATCTGCCTGTGACTCACAGAATAGAGTTCATGATGCCACAATATAACATAACTTGGCCTGATACATTTTGCATTTTAATGTTTTATGCTGTTTTTCTTTTTTAATGTTTTAATGCATTATGTAAAGCCTTTTGAATTGCCCTTGTGTATGAAATATGCTTTACAAATTCCCTTGCCTTTCTTTGATACAACACACAAACCTCTGTGCAAAAACAATACTACACAATCTGTGCATCTTACTGTTCTAACAAAAAAGAAGCTTTGAGATTGCCATGGATGTTATTGTTTTCTCTTTCCCATTTCCACTTTGATATTGTTCAGAGATGCCCGTTGTAATCTTAAAGGACAGGTTCACAATTTTTCAAGTCCGTCGTAAAACAACAGTCAGATGTCCATATGAACAGTGAAAGAGGTTTTCCTCACTGTAATCATTCCTCCTGTTCATACTGGCTATTAGATGATCCCCTTCAAATGTGCTTTAACTGTAATTGATGAAAATCCACAGTGTGTCCAAACAGACATTTTGTACAAAAATGCATTTAAAAGTTGATCTGAAGCTTATATGAGGCTTCAGCAGTCTGAATTAGTCATATTGAGTGGGTATCTGCCACATTTACAGTCTTTTTAGCATCAAATTCCCTCTTTGTGTTTCATCGGACAGTGTTTCCCTGTTAAGCTGCAGTGGAAGTATAGTAACAAAAAGAGGGATGTTGGCACTAAAAAGACTGTAACGTTGAAAGATATCTACTTGATTTGACTAATTTGGATGACTGACGCTTCATATTAGCTTCAGATAAACTTTTAAATATATTTTTGCACAGAAGGAGGCCTGTGGATTTTGACCCCCATCACTTCTATTGTAAGTGCATTATGAAGGGATCTTCTGAGGGCCAGTATGAGTAGAAAGAATGATTACAGCAAGAAATGTTTCAATGTTCATTTGGACACTTGATCAACTTCAAAAATTGTGAACTGCTCCTTTAAGCTTCCATTAACATTATGTAATTCTGTTGGCAGAACGTGAACTGCTGATCGTGCAGGGCCTCGAGGACCTGGCTATCCAGGAAGATCAGAATGCAGTGTTTGTTTGTGAGATCTCAGTGGAGGACGTGCCAGGAGAATGGTACAAAAACGGAGAGAAGATACAACCCACCAGTACCATCAAGATCCGCCAGGAAGGTCAGCTTCAAAATCAAAAGCACTTAATTTAGTCCTGCATGTCTCCGCTGATGATATTATGCTCATGAACAAATTAGTCTGACTTTATAATGCTCTGATATTCTACAATCTTTAAATAAATGCAAGAGGACAACCAAAAAGGAGACACTTGATGTGTAAAAACTTTCCTGTATGCACATTCTGAATGTAATTCAAATAAAACCTATCAGTATCTCCCAATTGAGTTATTATTTGGCTCACTTATTATCTTTCTTATAATCTAATTTGATGTATTTTTCACTGTAATTTTGTTCTTCTTTCAGGGACCAAACATTTTCTCCTTATGTGCAATGTGCGAGCAGAGGACTCTGGAGAAATCAAGTTTGTTGCCAGACATGTTGAATCGGTCACCTACCTGGAGGTGGAAGGTATGATAATAAAAATATATAACAAGGTGTTTCAAATTCAATATATATTTTTCTACATTAATGATAATACTTGTTTTATTAAATATTTATTGATTCAATATTTAGATATATATATATTAGGATTGATTTGTGTTGTACTCCTGTGTTGTCTAATTTACAATGTCACATAAGCCTCAAAACACATTTTCTCATTTTGTTCAGCAACATAAACTTAATAGTGAATTTTGATAACAACTTACAGTTTATTTTAATTTTGTCTGTCATCCAATTATATTCATCCAGGAATCTAAACTTCATCCTTTTTCAGAGCTTCCTGTCAGCATTGTGAAACCTCTGCAGGATAAGACCGCCCTTGAGAAGAGCCGTGTGATCTTAGACTGCACAGTGTCCAACCCCAGATGTAGCATCCGCTGGTACAAAGGCAGCAACGTCATCCTGCCCTCAGAGCGCTTTGAGATCTGCAGCGAGGGCGGTTATCGCAAACTAATCATCCAGCAGGTGGTGCTAGAGGATGAGGGCACATACAGTGTGCAGGTTGGAGAGTATTCATGCTCTGCTAAGCTGACAGTGGAGGGTAAGAGAATTCATGGTTAATTAACAGCACTGAGTAGTTTACAGGCAAAGTCATTTCCCATCTGTTTATTTGTAAGCCTATTTTAAAATTTAATGTGATCAATGTAATACAATACAGCAAAATTTCAATATATTGCACCCCTTTATACACTACTGCTCTTGTTATTGTATGCATATGATATTGATAGTCCAATACCAAATACAAGTGATAGTAACAAAAGGGGGCTTATAACCCAAAAATAACCCAAAAACGCTTCTTTATTCCCCACTAACACATCAAATGTGAGAGTGGTATAAAATAACCATGGCAACAATACTGAGGCTATGGTAGTGCAACTGAGGGAGTTGAGGACCTCAAGAGTAACCTCATAGCTCCATCTACTGGCAAAGTAAAGTTAACATACATATTTTGTCCACATGATTTACACACAAGTTTCCATCATTTTTCACACTCCTATTTTCCTCTCACTCTTGCCCATTTGAAGTTTAAACTGGTCATTTGCAACATATTTGATTTTTTCTTATAATTCCATAATTAATTTCTTAAAAGATTAAGACTTCTGTTAAAAGTTGTCAGTCCTTCACAGAGAGCAGCGGTTGTGATCTGATTTAATTCACTTGCAATAGATTCCAATGGCATGCCTGATTAATTAAGCCTTTCAACACAACTTGTGTCATACTAATATATTGTAGAAAAACCGAAGAATCTGAAACTCACATGTAAAATCATATGATTCCTGAGTAGCCCAATCTGTCATTAAAAATAACAATGGGCCTTTTTGACAGAAGACATTTTGACATGTCACAGCAGGAAAAGCACAGGTGTAAATAATAAACCTAATGATGACTGAATTCCCTTCAGTTTCAGGGTCCTAGTATTGTGCATGCTGGCTCACTGTTACACTGTCATGACTTATTGGGAAACTTGAATAGAAGGTACACATCGTTAATATTATTAGCAGTAATATTAAGCCAGTTTTCCACTACAGAAACTTAAAGTCCCCATCCACTCAAAAGTTTGCTTTTCTTCTTGTTCCTGCAGTTGAGTGTTTGAGTTTCACTGTGCAGAATGATGTATGTGCAGAGTTTGACACTAGAAGGCTGTTTTCACATTCATCTACTGAAAGTGGAAAGTTTCTCTGTGCTTATTGAAAATCCAAATTTAAAGGATGGGCCTGTAACATGATTTGTGACATCACAAATAGTTTGGAAGCTAATCCTGGTCCAATATTCAACTTAGACACGTGTGATGTGGAAACTTGAAGCCTCCAGTGCACAGACACTGAGAATAGACGGGTCAGTAAAGTAGGAAGTATCTTGTGTCCAGCAGTTAAACTGAAATTAAATATATTTGCATATTCATAGATTTAATGAGGGAGTATGAGCAGATGTCATTTTAAGAATTTCTAACAAGGTATTTGAAAATTTTTGTGCAAAAACTGTATCAGACACAAATTATCATTCAAAGTAGAGTATTTTGTATACATCTTTAAATGACCAGTATGTAGGATTTAGTGGCATCTAGTGGTGAGGTTGCAGATTGAAACCAACTGAATACTCCACCCTTCACCCTCCCCTTCCAAGTGTGTAGGAGAATGTACAATGGCTGCAAAACTTGTGAAAAATGTGAAAGGCCCTCTCTAGCGGCAATGTTTGGTTTGTCTGTCCTGGGCTACTGTAGAAACATGGTGATACAACATTGCAGCCTCCATGGAAACGAGATCTGCCTCCTATGTAGATATAAAGGACTCATCATAAGGTAACAAAAACACAACGATTCTTATTTTCAAGTGATTATACACTAATTAAAACATACTTATGAATATTATATTCCATTTCCATTATAGTCTGTTCTGCTAGATGCCACTAAATTCTACACACTGCACCTTTAAAACATGTCTGGAGGGGATCTTTAAAGACCCGTAGCTTCCCATACCCTAAACCCACTAACTTAAAGGGATAAATTGCTTGGTACTGTGTTGCTTTTCTGTGAAGGATCCGGTGTACATCTTTTTTGACCAAAACAAATTCTATTTCATTACAATCCAATCTAAAACCCAAAAGTTAAACATTGTAAATTGAAATCACTATCCCGTCTTGTGAAAAACAAAGAGAAAGGACAATGACAATAAGAGGAAGTAAATAAATAAAGTAAACAAAGATTAAGATCTAAATGTTTTCAAAAATGTAACAATTACAACAATTAATTGTGCATAATCTTTTAGAAAAGCAACATTTGTGAATTATGAAAAAAATCCCATTATAACCATTACATTTACAACTAGAAGAGTGCACTCAGTAGAGTGCAGATCTTGGCCAGGTGTGCACAATCCAGATGGTGACAAAGATAACAAAAACAGGGATTTATTCATGTTGTATCATGCCCAACTTTAGAGAATCATAACATATCAGGTATGGAATTAATCTGCAGATGCTCCAGTTCAAGATGAGACCAAACGTTTCTATGGATGTCAGTTTTTTAACCATGACAAAGGCCAATATGTGGCCTGCAACAGATTTGTTTTTAGCCTAGCTGTTTGTTGGAAATACCTTTTACTATGTCATACCGCATATCATAGAATGGCAAGGACTGTTGAAAAGACAAAAGTCTAAGCTTTATGATAGGCCCATTAGGAATCTTATCAATATTTATTTGAATTCACAACACAACTAACTCTCAAAATTTGGCACTGATTGATCTAACCTGGCAACAAGGCATGATTGGTTGTCCCGAGTGGTAACAAGATTCCAAACTGAAGCAGTTATTGATCACTCACAGTCCCTACTGACTGGTTAAGAGGAGTGAGGAGTCAGCAGTCAATGGCGGTATAAAATAGGTTTTTCAAAAATTGTGAATCACTGAGAGGTCCTTGAGCATACAGTCATAAATGCACACAAAAATATTAGGGTGATGGGTCCAGTGATATAAGAGATTAACTGCAGACAGAACACATGTACACACAAAACCAAACGCATGATCTGGAGGGCATAATAAAATCAATCTTGGGGTCGTTGCATTTACAAACGTAGGACAGTGGGTACAAGCTCAGTTATGGGTTGGTAAGTTCCTGTTGTGGAAAAGACCTATTATTGTGCTTTTCCTACTGTGACAAGTCAAAATGTCCTATACTTATGTGCATATGATTGTATATTATTGGGTGAGATGTGTTAATAAAGGGGGTAAATGATGGGCAAAAACAGACTCACAGTTAAAGAATTTATGCAGGAAAGATCTACCATTCACCACTTGAAATATAAAGCTTTGTGTAATTGGATAAGAGCTAACTAAAAGACTCTGACTACTCCTTTTCTAACCAGTAGATGTCAGGTTTCACAAAGATTTCTGTTTGGGGGGTTGTTACTATTTATATATTAGAATTACATCAAAAAAAATGCTAAGACCAAAAAACCCTGCTTTTCCTCTCTTTTGTGCACCAACTCAGCCCAGTCTTTGTTGATGGTCAGAGATCTGAAAGATGTGGAGGTCTTGGCCCCCGACGAAGCCTGCTTTGAATGTGAGGTGTCAGTCCCTGTCCTCAAATCCCCCGTGTGGAGCCTGAAGGGGGAGCCCTTGCAGCCGAGCTCTCATGTGCGCCTGGAAAAGATGGGAACCGTCCACAGGCTGACCCTCAGGCAAACCTCCCCAGACATGAGTGGGGTGGTGGAGTTCACTTCTGGAAAAGCCAAGAGTACAGCTCAGCTCCGGGTGCTGAGTAAATAATTGAAGGTACTTTTGTGGTGTTTTTTTTTTTTTTTTATTGTCAATTTCCAGAGAGGTTTAACTGACAGCAAATAATTCATGTGTCATCTGTCAAATTAATTTATTGAGTTTTTAATAAATAAGCTAAAGAAATACTTTCATTACCATGCATCTAATATTTAAAAAATTACAACAGCATACAATTTACAGGGTACACATTTTTTCAAGTCTGTCTTAAAGCAACAGTCAGGTGCCCAAATGAACATTTAAATATGTTTTTCCTGCCATAATCATTCCTCCAGTTCATACTGACCATTAGAGGATCCCCTCATAATATTCTTACAATGTAAGTCGTGAGGGCCAAAATCCACAAGCCTTCTGTGGAAAACTGTATTTAAAAGTCTTAACTCAGACTGCTGAAGCCTCATATAAGCTTCAAATAAACTTTTAAATGCATTTTTGCACAAAATAACTGTGTGGACACACTGCAGATTACACTTACATTGAAAGTGAATTTGAAGGGGATCTTTTAATAGCCAGTATGAGCAGGAGGAATGATTGCAGCAAGAAAAACAGTGTTCATTTGGGCACCTGACTGTTGTTTTAAGACAGACTTGAAAAACTGTGAACCTGTCCTTTAATAACACCAAACTATTTTTATAGTAATTGCCTGAAGTTGAGTTTTTGTCCTTGGACATGCCATTGTTAGAGGAGTATTAGTTGCCATCAGTGGTCTCAGTGAATTTAACTGACCAGTTAGTGAACTGCTTCGATGTATAAACCAGTGATGTCATTCAAATATTAACCACTAGATGGTGATAAAAAGTCTCATATGCTCCTGAAGAAATGTCACATGTACAGTAGGTGAAAAGATGCAATCTCAAATAATGAAAGAAAACAGTGTTTTAATGTACTAATTTTTATATGTTAAACTATGTATATAATGTTTGTATTTGTTAAACTAAAAAAACATATTTGCATTAGAATCACCACAAAAAAATAACATGAACCCTTCAGACTGATCCTGAATTGTTTTGTTGGCGTGATCAAGTGTGCTGCATGACTTGGCGCTGCACATGCAGCACGCAGCAATAAATACAGTAAATGTTTTGGCTTTGAGAGTGCTGCATTCTGTCAATAATACAGGGGGTTTATGGCTTTGCTCTATTTTCTCATATGTAGGTCAAGCAGAACACATACCCACACAACCTTCTAGAGCAAGAGAGTAAACTATTTTTAGTTTTATTATGTTGGCTTTAAACGAAAGAGTATTATGTTTAATCATCTGGCTTATGTTGTGAACCTGTTGTAAATTCACTCTTAAACTGAGGGCAACATCCAGCACAACCGGACTAATCCAGACTCAGATAATAAAATTAAAATAAATTAAAATGGTCAGCAACTTTATTAGGGGTCTGATACATGAGCCATGGAGTAAACAATATGAATGCTAGTGATGGGTGAAAATACTGGATTTGCTCAGAATATGATGTCAATTTTAGGGTTATAATTTGTTGATTTGGTTTCAGGTCTTTGGTCTAAAATCCATTTCAGAGTGGTCACAAGAATTCTTACATGGTTCTTACACAGTGGTTTGCGAAAGTGAGCATCTGCAGGAATTTATTTGGAAGATTTTATCTGCTTTGCAACCGCTTTGGTAAAATGGAAGATTAGAGCAGCGGTTCCCAGTGAGGGGATGAATCTGAGAAGGGTCACAAGATAATTAAATGTGTAAGAAAGAAAAATAGGTCACAAATGGGTTACAAGCCAAAAAGATGGGAAATACTGGCTTAGAGTAAAATAGTTCTGTTTTAATGGAACTGATTTGCAACTATAGTAAAAGCAGGTAACTGTGTAATGGATGAGTTACAGAAGACAAGTTTACATTTTGACAGAATAAGGTCAAACTTGTTGCCTGATGTTCTCTCATCCTAAGTCTAATTCTCTCTATGCTCAAATTTCACAGGTGATCCGTGAGTAACATCGTCTGTCATCACCTAACAGACATGGATTACTTATTATATTGATGTTTTCATGTTGTAACATTAACAGTGCTTATATATTTACATGCAGTATGTCTGTAAAAGTGGTTAAAACAGGGTTGAGATGGATTTTAATGTAATGCAATTATTTCAGGGGTTGGATTTTCTTCTAGTTACTTGCCTTTGAGAAACAAAATTTCTGTTAATATAGAATTTGTTATATTCAGTGTGTGAAGAAATTTCAAAACGGTTCCTTTAAAGTATCACAGATAGCCGTTGGGATGTAAATAATGTCCTGTGTGAAAGTTTTTTGACTGTTGCTATAATGGGAATGTTTAGCTGAATCTGTATTTGTGATAATAAATATCTTATTTGAACACTGTAAGGGTCAAAGAACTTTGTTAGTGGTAAAAACTGGTTTTATTCACACTTAAGGCAGTCTGAGTTCCTCAAAAAAACTTAAAAACACTTTCAGCTCCAGATGCCATTTTGGTCCTTTGTGGGTTTTTAGTTCAGCCTGAAAGTAAACAGCTGATGCTGGTTTTGTCTGTTAGGTGTAGTTTAAGAATGAATGAAAGCAGAAACCAGAGCTATCTTACAGATTACATATGTACTTGTGCAGACTTTTATGCAAATATAATCTGATTCGCACTCATCATATTACCCCATATATCAGAGCATGGTTTTGTGTGGCTGCTGTGACAATGAGAATAACCTGGTTTATATTAGTTTAGTAAGCAGGAACACCAGCTTCAGATATTACCATGAAAAATTAACAATGTTAGTTTCCAGTTAATAATAACCATGTATACATGTCAAATTTAGATTTTAGAATGGATCATCCAATCAACAAATACCTAATTCATTAAATTTAACAATTAACATCTATTTTCATCATTTGTCCATTGTATAAAAATTGTTTTTTTATGTTTTGATGAAAAAGTTTGAATGAAGAAAGTTGTCTTGCAGCAAGGGGCTTGTAATGTAAATACATTGGGCCAAAAATCAGGTAATTTAGCAAAGAAATAGGTTTAAAGTTACTTGATCACCTTGATTGAGAATCAGGGCATGCTAGTTGGTAGTTGTTGAAACGCTTTGATGAGTGAGTATTACGTTTGGCGCTTAACAGGGAATGATAGTTGTTTTCATATGAAATTTGTTCCATATTCCATTTTTCAATTTGACTTGTTTCCACCTCTGCAATGTTGTCTTGAGTGTTAGATATGTGAAAAAATGTACTGGCCTGTTTCAATAAAACATGCTTTATTGATGCAAGGTAAAAATATCTGTAGTTGTTTTATTTTTATTTTTTTTTCAATCTTAACATTTATCAGCAGCAATTGAGAAACTCACTTGTTTTTAACCAGTTTCTTTACTTGAGTCACAACGTTAATACTCATCTTGCATACAGTAAAAAAGTTAAATCATTATTTCAAGACAGATTATGTTTTCTCGTGTATTGTCAAAGTTTCTTTTTTAAAATCTTAAACTGATGTAAATATTCACACTGACGCAATCACACTGAAACCCACACGCACACATACAGATATACACACTCGCTCCAGACTCAGGCAAATTAAATCAGGGCTAGAACATGTCTGGCTCAAGCTTCCCCTATCAAACTGAATATACAGATCAATAAGGTAGCACACTTGGCTCCATTTACTATCATGCATGAAAAAGCTCGGATTCAAGTTTACCAACAGGAGGCGTCAGTGTGTGCTTTAAATCAAATGTCAGATTTATCTATGACACCTGAGCAGGTCACAACCTCCTCCTGCACACATGAACATTATTGCATTATTGATAGGCGGCACGTTGAGGTGGCCAATTCAGCTAAAAACTCAAAACATAAAATAACATTTGATAAAATAACATTAAAACCAAATCGAAACGATTGCCTAAAATCGAATATATTGTATGTACAAAAATAATCTCACCACTTCTGCAATGGTGACTCTGTGTCTGAAAGGTCCAATTAGATCAGTGTGCAGTCAGTCTGTTATCTAAATGTCTGCGAGATCCAGACTTATAGTTATATATTTTGCTTTTTAAAAATGTGTTGGTTATGTTAAGTATGAAGTTAACTGAACTGGGCATTAGAATAAATCTAAAAGTGTTATTACACATTAAAATTAGATTCAAATCAGTAATATTAGGATTTAGTGATTATATTAAACATTATCAATCATCTGTAAATGTAGTGAATAAGGACTAAATTCAATGGCAGTAGGCTACCATATATGGTTTTTAATGATAACAGTTTGGTTTCTTTTCAATCTCAACCTACAGAGGCCAAGCTCTCCACACAAACAGTGTTTGTAGCTTTGCAGAGATATACAGTTACTTGGAGCACATGAAAATGTGCAATTTGTCTTGAAATGTGTCAAAAATGTGCGAGAAATTATTAACCCAAAATTCTCTTAAGTTAATGATTGTCTTTACTACATATTTGGCCATTTAAGGTACAAAAAAAAGTAAGTTAACCTCAAGGTACAATCTTCCAGGAACAGTTTCATGAGTTGTTATTTTCTGTGTGAGATATATTAATTACAAAATGCTACATTGTACTGACATGAAAACTATGCTATGTTGTTCATTTGTAGAATGGCACTGAACTGTTCACACAATCTAGGTTTACAGCACACTTACATACAGTAGGTCATTGCTGTCACAACAACAGCAACACACTAGCTGCACTGCAAAAGATCTATAGAAATCATTTAATCTCATATTCAGTTTTTATCTAGCATTATGAAAAAAAAAGAAAGAAAATCTGTCTCTGGGATTAGATTACTGTCAATGCTGAAGTACCAAAACCCACCGGAAGACTGCTTTCACCTTTTTTTTATACAATAAACTGTTAGAGTGGAACACTAGATTAAATGACAGGCATTTTTTGCAGTGTGGTCCTTGTACTGGGAAGCAGCGTGGAGCCTGCGGCCCACCAGCCTCCATGGCCCCGTGACGACAGCTGCTGGTGATTATTTTCATCCTAGTATCCTGCCTCTGTTAACTTGAAGTCCTCTGCTGCTTGAGAATATCATAGATGTCGTCCACTTTGCTTAGTCTCTCAAAGAAGGGGATAAGATCGAGGAGCTCGGTGTCTGACATGTCGTCAAACCAGGACGCTACAGGAACCTGCAGGATTTGAAAAGCAGGATATGGTAGAATCAGAAAAAAACTTAATAGTATACCATAATAATTAATGTTAACAAGGAAAACTGCTATAATTAAGAGATGCTGAATAATCAGTGTATTGCAGAAAAAGAAATATAAGCAGCGTACTGCGTTGTCAGGGTGGAAGATGTAGGAGGCTGGGGAGTTGTCGATGATGATGACCTTGTTGAGGTCTCTTCCTAAACGGCTCAGGTCTTTTACATAGTTCCCTTTGTGGAAGACACACGACTCCCGGAAGAGACGGCTCCGGAAGGCCCCCCATTTGTCCAACAGGTCCGACACAGGATCTGCGTACTACAGCAGCAGGAGAAACAGAATGGCTGTCTATAAATAGTGCTGAGCTATGTTTGTACATAACTATGGACATACAGTTAATATGTATGGATGTGTTAATTTAAAGATAAGATAAGAAGAGGAAAGAATTTAACCATTTTGAAAAAGTAGATTTATAGATCAGAGGTTAAACTTGCATTAAATTTCCATTCATTTTCTATCCCGCTTATCCTCTAGAAGGTCGCGGGGGAGCTGGAGCCAGTCTTGGCTGACATTTGACGAGAGGCGGGGTACACCACTGGCCAAGTCGCCAGTCAGTCACCTACAGGCAATTTAGAGTCGCCAATTAACCTAACCTGCACGTGTTTGGTCTCTGGGAGGAAGCCAGAGCACCTGGAGAGAATCCTTTGGAGGCATGAGGAGAACATACAAACTCCACACAGACACCCCATTTACATCTGGCATTAAAATGTGATCTGTATCTGGATACGTTATCTGGACAAGGGAAAACGCATGTTTTTGCAAAGCGTAAATGCACTCAGAACGCATTGTGATACAATCTGTACAGTGTGATGACATTCATAAGAAAATTTTTTTAAAAAAAATCAACCCAATAAGCTGAAAGGTCACCTTCCTGCCAGCTAAAGAAGACCCTGCAAAAGCTACAAGTAGCTCGAAGTCTTCTTTAGGAAAAAGTGATTTAGAAAGGAATGATAGCAAGTCCTCCAGCTCTGCTTGGTACATTTGCATATTGAGATGCAGGCACAACTGAGAGAACGAGAATACATTTTAATACCAGGTGTAAATGCAAATACACACGGATTGAATGTCATTATCCAGACAATATATCCAAATACATATCACATGTTAATACCAGTTGTGAATAGGGCCAGTATAGCCCTGGCCGGCCCATAGGTTTGAACCCAGAACCTTCCTGCTGTGAGGCAACAGTGCTAATCACGACATCACCACATTAAAAATGCATTAACCAATTCTTAGCTAATGTGTTAGCAAACAGTTGTCTGTTTAGACATCCAGCAAACATGGAGCAACATTATCACTGAAAAACATTGTTGATAAAGAGTTGGCCATAAAACCAAAACACTCTCAAGACCTTGAGGAGATTAGAGTTGGGTGATAATTATTCATCACTATGAGCGACATCTTTCACATACACATAGTCATTTGATCCATTGTTTATATAAAAATATCGATTATAGCGGCTTTAAAACTAGAGTTGAGGTTTGACATGACCAACACTGCATCTGTGTTATTTGTGTGCTGGTTTGGAGATGAAACAGAGGGAACAGCCTCCCTATCAATGTGCAAAACTGTAACTTAGTTATGCATATTGTGCATTGGTCTGTTAGTAATAAAAGTACTTTACAAGATGTTTTTTAAGTAAGCCTTTTTTTAACTTGCCCCTTGCACAATGTGAGCATGGCATGCATCGCCAGCGGAGTGAAAAGTGACATGAAAGACATCAGAGCAGCATTTGATTTCATTCAATGCACCCAAAATATACCCAATAATACTGTCAAGTGCTTCAGACAAACATGGCTAATAAAGCATTATATATATATGTAGGTGTTTTTCAGTGTATAATGACTGACCGAATGCTTCTCTAAGTTAAGTCAAGGATAAGGTAACAGAGTTTGAAGTAAATGATAGAGGTTAAAATATCTGTGCAATCTCCTGACAGGTATCATAAATATATCTGGTGTGAGGGTGTATGTGTTAAGTCGCCTATAAATCACATCCAAAAATGAGGCCGGGCTTCCAGTAATTCTAAGCGTAATGTTTTGAAACAACAGGTGTGACTTTCCACATAAAGTCTGGACAGGTGGACACTGTTTATATCCATTTGCCATATGCCATCCAGTCTGCATTATGCTGTCAAATTATAACCAGCGGATACTGTATGTGGGCTGAAAACAGCAGTCTGACCTTGGATAAACTTGCGGTGAACAAAACACACTCGAACAATTCTCCCATCCTCTTGAGGAATTCATCAACGTGGGGTCTCTTTAACACATAAACCTGGGTGGAGACACAAAAAAAGGACATGAATATGAAATCTGAAATGAATGAGACCTTTTTATTAAATTAAAGCAGAAGACCAATAGATGCCCTCATATGCACCTGTGCTCGCTAGTCAATTTAAACATAACAGAGCCAGGTATCTATGTACACTAAATTATGTTGTCTCTACTCACTTCTGTCATTATTCAGAGAAAAGAAATAATAAAAAATGTATGGTGTCACCCACTGTGAGCTAGGGTTGGGTGATGCCTACCGAATTGGAATATGACGTTGTCCACAATGAAACATCACAATGGACGCTGATATTGTTGTTGGTGGGGGCAGGGAGGGTAAAACATTACCTTCACTTCACCTGGTTCACTGTCTCCACTGCTGTCTGTCTCTCCCCACCCTCAGTGAAGCACAGAGAGCAGAGGACAGGAGAGAAACTAGCACAACCATAAATGACAGCAAAACGCAGTAGACTCTCATACTGAGCTGAAATGAAACGAGTGCACATAAATTAGGTAAATAACATAAATAAACGTAGTCTCTACTGCGTTTTGCTGTCAGTGGTGGAGACAGTGAACCAGGTGAAGTGAAGATAACATTTTACTCTTGTTGATGACGACTACACTCGTTACGTTACTGTAAGTACAATAAAAGCTTTGCAAGTAAAAATCCAATAAGAGTAATAATTATCAATGTAATTTGTGCAAAAGAAGAACAGAGTAGTCGATGACTGTCAGCCATTGTCCATCGGCCCAACCCTACTGTGAGCATTGTTTCCTTTTGTATGTCGATAATTGTATGTTGCTATAGTGACATTAAATTAATGCACAAGTAAAGCTGTAATATTTAAATGAACAAAGACTTCCTGTAAACACCCCGACAGGACTTCATAACTACTTCCACTAAGATGCCGGCGGCCTTGTTTCTGAACCAAGTCATCCCGAATAGGCTTTCCCCACTTTTAACAAGCCTATCCTGGATTACTTGAAACAGACCCAGGCCCTTTGGACAACAAAGCTCCTCTGTCTTCTGGCAGGCCCAGCAAAGCAGACTGCAGTTACCCTTTAAAGCCTGCAGGGAATAGTCACTGCTGTTGCCATGCGCCAATGAACGGGGCATAATATGCGCCACAGACCGAGATTGATGGCCAGTGATTTCTGAGAAGCCTGCCAGGGTTTCCTCATTTCGTCAGGCCACTGAAATAGCCACCTGCTGCTTGGAGCCATCAACAGAGCAGGCTACAGCTACTGTCAGGGTGCACAGTGCACAAAGATTTTTTTACTTTTACCCCCTTATTTTTGAGCTTTGGATGGTGTATAACACATATTCTGGTTGCTGGTATGTTGTATTTAAAGTACAATGAGAATCAGTACTTATAAAATTGTGCTCTGCATCAATCCTGCTTGCACAAACACATCTTTGGGGCTTTTAGCAGGAAGTCTAGAGAGCATCTACAAAAGCGTAACTTCTTTGATGGCTGCTTTATCCTTCAACATTAAAACAACATGTGAGACAGACAGCCAGTTAAACATATCAAGTGCATACCTGGTGAACTGTTCCATCAATTTCCACTGGAATGATAAAATCAGCATTGTTCACTGGCTGTCGAAAACAAAAGCAGGAGTATTAAACACACACACAAAAAAAGACAAATTTTCAGATTATCTTCAAAGAAAACCAACAGTGGCCATTAATTAGAGGAGGAGATGTGTTACATAGAAGACGCAACCTCAGCGTCTTGTAAATAACACAACACTGCAAATAACATGACTCTTGTTACTTCCATCACTGAAATACAGGCATTACAGAAAGTGACAAGGCTCATAAATATATGTGATTTACGTAGGTGGTTATCACACAGGAAATATGCCTCTCAAATGTTAGCATCATCACATGCATATTCTATATAAGGCATGACACCATGGCCTAAATCGGTATACCATGAGGTAATGCAAGCGAGGCCGAATGAGTTTAACATCAATCATAAACAGAATGTTTGAGTTTGCATTTACAATTAATTCACAGTATTTCACAATGTCGTCTCCTGCTGATTCAAATGTTTGAATAACACATGAGTTAATTAACTAAATTTTCTTTTATGATTTCTTTGTTGTTGGTTTTTTTTTGGACTCAGATTCCACAGGTATGAATTTGTGGCAATAATAGTTTGAATTCAAACTAAAGCACATTCTCCAGTGCCAGAAATACAAATGCTAATCCAGTTTCTCAGTGTTGTTTCTGTTCTGGTTTAATTCTTAAGTATTTTTGCCTTGTTAAGAGTTTAATTTTCTACACGAGCAACTCTCCATTATTTTACAGTGAGCAGGAAATGTACACTCAGTCAGTGTAAGCTCAGGGGCTAAGCAGCCATTCCAACACACTAACCCACTTCCAACCCCCATTTAGAAATAACTGATTTGCTATGCATAGCAGCAAAGCTTTGAAACATTCAATTTGTAAGTTATTATTCACTTTTAAAAAGAAAATATTTTTCCTGGCACTGAAAGTACGAGGAACCTATTGTTTCTGTAAAGATTATTATTATTATTCCCCTATGCCATTGCATTTTTGAGGGGCTTGGGATGCTCGAAAACTCACAAGAATTGACACACACGTCAGAACTGGTGAAAACTGAGAAGTTCAGTAGTGATTGGGCTCAGGCATGGCCAGTGGGCTGCAGAGCGCCCTCAAATGCAGGGCCATGTTGGGATAAAGTTGCTTGGATGTTCGTGAAATTTGGTGGGATCATTGCTCTCATCATTCTGGATACAGATACATGTTTTTTTTAAATGTTTTTGCCTGACAAGAAGTCAGCCATTTTGGATTTTGTGCATCAATTTTGATTTTACGAACACATGCCACATGAACATGTTTGATGCCTTTAGGATACACAAAAACTCACAAAACTTTGCAGCCATGTTCGAACTAGTAAGTATTTCGATTTGATATTACAATTGGGTACGGGCATGGCACGTCAGCTCTATAGCGCCCTCTTATTACTTTTAGCATTTTTGAGGTGTTGCAAATGCATCAGAAGTGCATTTGCAACACCTCCCCTAGAAAATTTCAAAGTCAAAGCCCCCGCCTTTAAATTTCAATTTCAAAAAAAGCCTCTTTGTCAGCCATTTTAAATTTACTGTGCAATTCTTTTGCACTTTGAAGCCATTTACAGGCATTGTATTTTAACAAACTCCTCTTAGAGAATTAACCCGAGTGACTTAAAATTTAGTCGGTGACATCTAAAGACCTTTGTGATGCTAAATTGCGAAGCCCTTGACGTTCCGTGCCAGTCAATTTTGCCCAAAACATGAAACAGGAAGTTGTTGTAACTTGACTTTACATTGTCCAATCTGCCCAAAATTTCTCATGCTTGTTAAGAGTCCAGGCCTGAACACATCTACATGTCAATATTGAGTCATAGTCATAGCGAGACCTACTGACAACAGGATGTTAGCCTTAAATGACAAACATCCGATTTACATGAAATTTACATGGTGTGGTTTACACATGATATACAGCAACATGATGTATAATTGCACATTTATGCACGAGGCACAACAGCGTAACTTTAAATTTCCCAACATGCTGGCAGGATCAGTCAGGATCTAATGTTAATTAATGTTCTGTGTTCTTCAACACATCCAAAAGGTCAGCTGTTACACACACACAGTCCAGGTTCATTCAGTGAAACTGTTTGGAGTACAGCAGCCGTCCTCCTGATAAATCCTGAGCTCCATTATGTCGAACAACGCAGCAAAACTAAAATCTGTAGTCAGCAACTTGACAGGACAAAGGAAACTATCCAGCAATGTTTAGCTTCTAAAATATTTTTTTTTAGACAGACAAGCAAAAAACAAGTTATTTTCTGGTTTTGGTTTAATTTCTGTTCCAATTGCTGATTTAGAGAGGAAAATAGGTTATGGGAAGTGGATTTTGTTTTTTAAATTCACATGAAAATGGAAAGAAAAACAAAATAATGCATCTCTTTATCCTGTTATCAAAAAACTTGAACACAACTTTGGATGGAGGGCTCATGGACTGGGAGGCAGCAATGCCCATCCCGTGCCTAGTGCGACGGAAAATAGAGGATGTCAGTTGAGTAGGCGGTCTAGTGCATACACACTGCTAAAAGAATGGGGTCACATGTGGCCCAGATCACCTCTGAATGTGGTCTGAGTGATCGGATTTCAATGCATTCTCAGTGTGTCTTGGGTGCGTTTACACCTGTACTTACAGCTGTCCACTTGTGATTGATCACCTAAGATGCATGTTAATGCCAGGTGTAGACAGGACTATAGTTCATCAAATGTATACTCTCAGTCCTGCTAAGAGTGAGCTCTGTTTGGGGCTCCACTGAAAACACCCCCTGAGTACGTTATTGAAACTGTTCGCACCAATTGATTTTGAAAGAGCAACAACCAATGGTGAAACTCCAACACTGGGCCGGTCGACCAATGGTGTAACTTCAGCCAATAATGATTTACTTTCTATTTGGATGTTCCAATTAAACGAAAATATATGTTGACATATTTGGCCTATTTTTTTATTACTTGGAGGTTGAACTGGTAACAGGTTGTGTGCTTTACATAGTAATGGAGGCAGTTAACAAAACATTTCTTTCCTAAAGAATTCAAAGTGGGAAATCTTTAGCTGTAAAAAGGCAAGTAAGCCACCATTAACAAAAGGTGGGCTTGTCTGACTACTCTACTGCAGAACCAGACAGATTCTGCATGAGGTTGTCTATAATTTGAGTGTAAGATGTCTTATGGTTGATACTTAATGCTTGACTATTCGGCAATGTACACTGTCAAGCAACTTCTTTGTGCAGGTGTGCTTAATTTTTTTTTTTTTTTAGTTGCATATAAAATGTGACTGTTTTCTATACTTTTCAGAAAAGTCACACAACTTACTCAGTCTCCTTTACCTTTCACACACAACCAACCCCGAAACTGTGTTATCTCATGCTATTTTTAGTATGTGTGTCAAACTTATAATGAGTTTTATTATCCACCTTGTGTTAAACATGGAATTCACAGAGTATGAGCCTGTTTACACATAGCTAGTGGCGATATCCAGTGACATCCTTAAGGACACTCTGTGATCTGAGAAGGACTAAACACCACATGGCATTCATTACATAATTGGTCGTGACACAGGAGCCTTGACTTTTGGCATTGATTACTTTGTTCACTGAATGCTACCTTAAAAGGTATCAAACTGATCAAAAGGAAGGCAGTTATTTGTAGACACAATGTAAAACCAAATGTAGTCTCTGAAATCATCTTTACATACAGTGTATTACTATTAATGTTGATATAATAATTTTATATATGAACACTTTGCTAATTATAGCGTGCAGAGATTCTATTTCAAAATGTGTTTGTTTTTTTCTTAAAATCATACGAAAATACACTAATTATATATAGATTATTCAAGTTAGTACTGTATTTAGAAGCCTTTTTTTTTTCTTTCAGGTTATATTAACATCTTTATTGTTGAGAAAAATTGTTGGGAATTTTTACCTAAGTGTAGTGGTACATTATAACTACCAGCTGAGTATTTACTGTTCTTTAGCAAATGTATTTTCCTTTGTAGAAAATCTGATCTCTTAATCTGATTTTAATTGTTTGTTTTATCTAACTTTGATTTTAGGGTGTAGGTGTTTTTTTACATCAGGATTCCAAAGCATCCCATATGGGCCACCATGTGTTTATGTGGCACATAGGTCTAGTTCCATAAGTGTAAAAATAAGTCATGTGCCTTCTACAAATATGCAAAATGATGTAGCGTAAATCCCTTTGCTATTTTTGCCTACCTTTGGCAAGTAGATTGTTTGCTTTGATAGTCAATGTGGAAGCCTAACAGCAGATTCTTAATGTGTGCATCCTAGCATTTTTTGTACTTACAAGCCGAGAGAATTATAAAGGAAATAAGATTTAAATATAATAAAATTTATTAATTATTTTAAATAAAACATTTGCAAACAGTCCAGATTTCCAGGTGACTGTATAGTCTCTAAGTAGGCAAGACAATTATTGTTACCCATCTTGATATACTGTATATCCATTCAGATAGTTTGATGGTTGAATAGCATAAATTTCCCAAGAATTCTTGCCAAAATCGGCTCCCCTTTCCCAAGAAAAATAACTGCAGGAATCCAGGATTTTTAGTATGTATGTGCTTGTGTGTTCATGTGTTCAAGACAGAAAGGAAAAAAGACGCCTTCTCCAAACCTCATTAATGGGAGCATGCAACTGTCATAACTTAATACTAAGCTTGCATTGCCAAGAAAACTACACCATAATACAACTTTTCAGCTTAAGGAGTTTCTTCCAGTTACTTTTTCTGCTAAAATCGAAGCTTACTGTTGAGCTGTGTCGCACAGTATTTTTTCCAATTTAAATAGAAACAGAAAATTTTTCAACTTTCCCCCCCTAGTGTTTCCAAGTGGTATTATTGTTTTCGCCACTGTCGCAAAGACAACCGGATTGCTTTCCTTTTTCGTCAGAGCTTAACTGTTAGCTCCATGAAGAAATGATCAACACCACTTTGAAAATATCAGAATATAAATAAACAGAATATAGTAACTTTCATCACTGCTCATTTTAGAGAGGCAACTGCAAGAAAACATGTTCTTTGTTTAGATTATTAAATGGACAACGGATCATTTGTTTGTTTCTGGCTGCTAGCGTTAGTTAGCATTTGCAACATGGCTAATGCTAGCTACACTAGCTCATAATAGCAGCCAGAAACAAACAGTTAAATGTTCATTTTGTCCTGGCTGGCTCCTTGCAGCTCCTGATTTGTTTTCTGGCTGCTAGCGCTCGCTAGCGTTTGCGGGAAACAATATGGCTAACACTATCCTCTTCCTCTTTTGATTGCGAAATGGTTGACACACTTGCTTTGTGCCGCAAGTCGAGCCTGGGAGTTCCCAGGAGATCGTACCCATGACAGACAGAATTGCGAGGCTTATAGGGAACCAACACAGATGGTGTCATTATTCTATAGCCATTACACTGTGCAATCAACATTTACTTCATAATGATAAAGTAAAGCAAAAAAGTCTATTTCCACTTTAAGTGTGAATCAAGCAGAGTGCAAAATCTGTAAACAAAATTATGTAGATGGTAAGCACGTGGCTTAATCAGACAAGCAGGTCTCTATCACTAAATCACGGTAGAGAGGCATTTAAGAGGTGGAACATAACATGGCTGCATGTGATGGATTTCATTTTATTGCTACTGCACAAAGGAATAACCTCAGGTCAGCACTATAAAGATGGTCAAAAGCTTATACCTTATGACCTATTATCTGTATTTAAAATTGAAATTTCATTTATGACAAAAAAATCCTGGTTTTCTCAGAGAAAAGTAACATATTGCTAGGAGAGTAAAAATTTTCACAGCCCAGAAAAAAACAAAAAAAACCAAACTGTGGCAGACAACATAGTTTGACTCCACTCACTCACTCGCACCAATCCAACCATGGGACACAGAGAGGATTGAATTACAAGCAACATATACACGGCCAATCATCAATTTTTGCTAGGTCTGACTAATTTTTCTACAGACAAAACAAATAAATGTGTATTTTTTAATTTGGTGAGCTGTCCCTTTAATTGTCTCTTTTGAATACTTTTCATTAGAAATATCAGTATATATAACGGTGTATGCTAGTAGCTGATCATCTGTCAGTGACCCCATAAGGTATACAATATACAGTATATGTATGAGAAAGTAGGTGTAGTCACACAGGACAACTTACCTTAAATGAACTATGCACTAGTGTTTCATCCAAATCAATGACCACACAGATCTTCCCTGCATCATTCGATTTCATCCGTGGGAGCAGTGGTTTTGCTGGTACCTGAAAATAAAAAGTGTTAAAAGAGTTAAGACCTGAAGCTCATTTGTAGAAAAGTTTCCCATCATTAAAAAGCTCTTTTAAGTTTTCAATTCCACAATATGAGCAGCAGCTACAATGTCCGAGTGATTGCTTTAAACATACACTTGATATTACCATCTCAATATGTTGTTCATTGTATGTGAGTCTGTGTGTCTTGTCACTTAAGAGACTGAATTGTGTTGTGGTGTTCTGATGATGGGTCACAGGAAACCCTGGATGCTACAGCTGCTGCCACGGTGATGGAGCATGTAAATATCACCATACTGTGTCTCATCCTTCAACAAGTGGTCAGAGATCAGTGTTTGTTAATGCGATTCCAATTCTAAAAACAAGTTGGTATGACCTAACAAGCTGTTTGTAACACTGAGTAACTCATGCTTGTGTTTGTCCCAGCGGAGTGAACGGCCACGTGATAATAATGGCAGAGCTGGAGTTTGACACAGATACCGTTCAATCTGCCAAGCTGAATACTCCTGTAACTTGTTGACTGCCACGGTTGGTAATTCAGTCTTAATTGTGTCAAAACAGACAAACAGTATTAACAGCACATTTGCCTTGATTATGGGATAATTTAAAGTTTCACCCACAGTTCTGAAAACACAAATTAATTTCCTCCAGTACTTCACAGAAAAGGTGCAGATACTTTACTACTTGTAATACCTGCGGTGGAATGCAGTACTCGCATTCACAAGGCTCATAGGATTCATCGTCGCTGTTCTCCTCCTCTGAATCCTCCGTCCTGTTGACTTGCGTGTGCGCGTCTTGCTCTGGGACGACACTGTGAATAATACCTTGAGGTGGTGAAATTTTATTTAACTCACAGTCATCGTCTGATTCTGGAGTTTGTTCCACAACAGAGCAGTCCTCATTCAGTTCAGTAACGTCAGTAATTTCAAATCTGACTGTTTTGAACTCCTCCGGGCAAATTTCAGGGGCTTGAACATCCTGTAACTGAGTCTCTTTTGGGGATAAAAGGGCATCTTCTCCCTCGTTCCTAGAAGCATCCCCATTGATTATCTGCTCGTATGAACTTTCTTCCTCAACAAATCCATTCAGGGCTTGTTTGACAGATGACTGAATGCTATTGATCTGATATGCATAGTATTCCTCAACACCTGGATCATACATCTCATCTTCATCATCTGTAAGCGACCAATACGACTCGTTCTCTGGAAACTCACTAAATTCTTTGTCTTCATCACTGTAGACTGTATCAGGCTGCTCGTCTTTGGGTTCTTCTTTGTCATCTTCTCTGCCATCGGTAACAATTGTCTGTACGTCATCAATCATGGAGTTATTCTCATCAGTAGATTCATAACTTTGTGCAACAAAGATACTGTCCTCATATGCATCACCTTCAACAGAGATGTCTTCTGCACACGGCGCACTCATAATCTCATTACCAGAGGACGGGCAGACCTCGGCTTCTTGTTCATTAAAGATTTCAGAAGCATAATTCTCAGATGCACAAGCTTCTCCATCAGAGGTTTCTTCATCCTTTTCTGCCTCAGAGTCCACATAATGCTCTGCATAAAGGGCCTCATCAAAAGCAGATTCATTTTCTTCAACTTCTTCTAAACTTGATTCTGATTCTGCTTTCCATTCTCCAGATTGTTTCTCTGACTCACAAGACTCATAAGAGGTGTCATCACTCGGACTTAAGTCTCCCTCTTTGCATGCTTCTTCAGGAGCATCAGAACATGCATCAGTCTCCTGTTCATCGATTTCCTTTTTGATTTCTTTCACTTGTACCTTAGCTTGCTTTTCTTCAACATACAGGCGGTCATGGATATCTCCCCCATCAAAGCAGGAGACGTAATGCTGCTTTTGTGCAAAAGCATAGCCAAAATAGTCAGATCTGTCAAATAAATCGAAGTAATCCTCAATAACAATATCAACAGTGGGAGTTTTCGTCTGATCGTTATAATTTTCATTCATATTGCTTTGCTCTATGTCTTCGTCGTCATCTTCAAAAGATTCCCACTGGGTCTGCTCATCACTTGAATCTTCCTGAGTTCCTTTTTCAGATTCACCAGATGAATCAGAGGAGGGGTCAGAAGGAATACTGCCATCAGGACAAGTCTTAAAGGATTTGGTTTCAATAGATGAGCAGTCTGAGGAGGCATCTTCTTCAGTGTAAAACTCTGTGCTGTCAAAGTTGCACTGCTCTGATGCAGCACATTGTTCAGTTGTTTCATACTCTTGGTTTGTTTCAGAATCTGTTTCAGAGTCGAAGTTTTCTTTAGTGTCCAGGTGTTTCTCAAGGCATTCGCTTTCAAGGGAAACATGTTCACCGTCATCAAAATAAACTTTCACAGGTGTCTTGAAATGCAATGAATTTACATCTTCTGTTAATCCGCAGGACTCTTCATCACTGACCTCTGTTTCATTTTCCTCATCCTTTTCTTCAGGCAGATAACCCTCATCATCGTCATTTGTGCATTCAATTTGATTTTGAATTTCGTCATACTCACAAAGTCCAGTGCCACCGTACAATAGGTCCACTGAATCAGAGATGTTAGGAGTGAAACCTGACATCTCACATTGCTCAGAGTCGTCTGTTGACGTGTCTGACTCAGAGTCAAAGCACTCAAACTGCTGATCAGTAGGTTCGTATTGTTGCAGTAACTCGAGGTGGTCTGCACACTCGAGGTGGTCTGCGCACTCAGGTATGAAATCAGACGTTTCACACTGCCCAAAAATGTCACAGTTCACTGCCAATTTATCTGCCTCAAAGTCAAAAGACTCAAACTGTTGATCAGAGGGCTTACATTGCTGAAATAATTGGAGGTGTTCTGCACAGTGTTCACAGCAAGAACTACATTTGGAAGCTACGCTATGATTAGCACAGTGCTCAGAGGACTTGCAAGGTTTAAAACACTCACAGTGCTGAGCACATTCATCAAATGGCTGGCTTAACCCTGAAGTTTCACACTTATCAAGGGTCTTGTCAGATTCAAAAAATCCATCACTTGATGAGTATTGCTCAAAGCTCTCGGTGAGTCCATTGCAATATGTACAGGATTCAGCCTCATCTGTAAAATTTTGATTCATGTCGAAATGTTCCACGCAAAGTATAGAAGGGTCCATGTCTCTGCTGACAGTCTGCTCAGTATATTCCACAAGGACCTCCAAGTCAAGCTCAGCACTTCCCTTTGAAGGGCTGGTTAAATCTTCAGCTTCTGTTAACTTGGGAACCTTGCATTGTTCAGCAAGCATGGCTTCAGTAGACAGCATCTCTTCGCAAGAGACTTCAGTTTGCTCAGTGTTTTCCAAATACATCATGAAAATTAATTCTGCACTATGTTCACTCAGAGTTTATACTTCATGTATTAGGTCAGGGTCTTGCTGTCTCTAAGGATCCTGCAGAGTCCAAGTCCAAATGACTGCCAGGTAACTGTAGGGTCCATGCAAAGTGGATATTCTCACAGCTGGTGGGGGGAGTCACTGAAAGTGCAGCCCTCTTGAAAGAGTAACAGCAACAGGAGCAGCATGCACGTTGACATGACAGGTTGTCACAACCAAAACTGAGACTAGCACTTGACTCGACCCTCCCTTTGCCAGAGACCGGGCAATTTATTTTGGGAAGACGTGACGAATAACTTCTGGAATATCAAATCTCTATAAAAAGGCTGAACTAAGGCATAAATTTGAAACTGACACCTGAGAACGTCTTGACCACTTGATCTCTGGTCCATAACTGCCAAAAGCCATGTTGTTTTCCAAGAACATATTCAGTTAAACCATAGGAGTTATTGTCAATTAACAGCACTGTCTTAGCATAAGTAAACATTGTGAAAATTCACATTTTCACATTCAAGCACCCGTTACACAATAATTCATTAGTTTCAACAGATAAACTATTTTATAATTGTTTATGAGTTTATAACATTAAACCTAATGAATACAAATCCAGAAAGGTTTGCTAGGGGCACATACTCTTAATCACTTGACACCATATTTGTATTACAGTGTTCTACTGTAACACAGCTACTGTTGGTACCTCAGTAGCAGATGGTGATTTTACAAAGCACAGATCCTCCAGTCAGATGGCCGCTTCGGTAACATTTACGCTATTTCCGCCCTCCTTGTGACGCAGTCATATTGATTGATGTCTGAACATGGAGTACTTTCCAACACTGCAGTGCATTAGCTCCCAGCCCAGGAGAGATGCTCTTGTAAACATGAAAAGCCTTGAGCCAGGAAAACATGTGTTTTACACATCACATGGCTGTCAATCATGCAAACCACATGCTGCTCAAAGATGATGAAGAGTGGGTGGGGGGTGAGAGAAAGTTAATATCATAGGGAAGGGTGAGAGATGGACTTACTTTTGACAGGGTCCCATTTTCTTCTACCAATAGGGGGGCATTGTTTTTTACTGGAGGTGGCTCTGTTTCCTTGTGACATAGACAGCAGAAGAGACTGTGGAAAAGGCCTCTGCTGCGAGGCTTCTTTGAGGAGGAAACTTCACTGGCACCTGGAACAGAGCGTGACAGAGGAGAAAAGAAACATAAGGCATGATGCTCATACTTTCCTAACAACAAACCATTCCCATTTATTATCTGCTCATACTGATTTCAATACCTCAACTCAGGGAAGTGGCTGCTATTGACTCCACCACTCTTTTATTTTTCAATTTAAAATCTATAAACCAGTGGGGATCATTCTTGCATGAGTAGCATCAAATACATGCATACTACATACTATTTGGACTTTTTTAATACCAACTTTAACTATTTTGTTATTTAAGTAATTGTGTTGCTACAGTTTTATGTAATCAGTAAGCAAGAAATAGTATTTAGTGTGTTTCTGGCCAGGATGCAATCCATCTCATGGCGTCAGTATTAGCACCCCTGCTGAGCCAGTGCATCTGATCGGTGCATCATTCCTGCAGACGGAAGACTTCTGTCAGTAGGACTCCTGCTGTGTTCTGACATGTTGTGTATTTCTTGACTATGGCTATTTAAGTTGTGCAGCAAAAGGTTAAAAGACATTGCATAACAAAATATATGTCTACATTTCAGACCCAAAGATAGTCAGGTGAAGACATCCTGGACCAGTTTCAATTCCAATGCAGATTTTGTTGTTCTAAATACCAGAAGTTTGCTTAAAAAGATCACAGTTGTTTCACTACAGAATGATTGGCATTGAACATATTTAAACAAACCATTTTTATACCCATTTCTCTTGTTTATTGGTTGTTCAGTGCATATTTTTGTGATAAATGTGCAAAACAAAACTGCCACTGCAATACTTCCAGAGGAACGGTAGATGACAGTTTTTTCTATACTGCATAACATGAACAACATTAAGAAGAAGGAATGTCATGCAGTAAACACTAACATATTATTTTACAAGTATTGTATATATTATGAGCACTTTTACCTGCTGTTTCATAGGACATCAGCCAGGATTCTTTGACAAGACTATTTTTATATTAAAGGGCACATATGCAAATTTATAGGTCTATATTTTAATCTGGGGACCTACTAGAATATCTTTGCTTGATTTATAGTTCGAAGAACATACTGGCCGCTCTTGCTCCTGTATCTTTAAGGTCGCCCTCCCAAGGAGCCCACTCTGTTCTGATTGGCCAGCTCTGGAAGCTGCCCCTCGGGAGACTTCCGCCGGCTCCGGAGGCTACATCAATAAAATGTGAAACAAAGAGTAGTAGTGACATTTCACTACTTCTCGCTCTTTACTCGAAATGTCAACTTCTCAAATACATTCATGCATGCTTGAGCTAAAATCCGACCCAAAATGTGAGAGTATATCAAGGCGAACAACACATGGAAAGACCGGAACGGATGGCCATTTATGGGAATGCGCGACAATCTGACATCAGCTTGTTGGAAAGGTAGAAAAAAAACATTGCAAACGAAGCGTTCGGAGCAGGTTGAAGTCTGGGCTTTTGCAGGGAACATTTCTACATACGTTCACTTCAAGTTTTGGAACTTTGACCATGTTAACATAGATATTTGACATCATAACATTATATAAATAACTAAATCACAAATTGCATGATATGTTCCCTTTAAGAACTTTTAGAATCACTGCTACCATTAAGTAAAATCAAAAAACAGGCTAAATCAGTTTATTATGTTGAATTGATAATGACCATATCATAAAAGAAATACAGATTTTGGAGACTTTTTGTCAAAATGTTTAAACTTTCTGTACAACATTTCTGTTTTTCCTTGTGTTATCTACCTTAACATCACTAACCACATGATATACTAACAGCTATTGGCAAACAAGTGGTAGAAAACATCCCACCAACTGGTGTCAGAGTGATGTGAGCCGGTGTTTACAAAGAAAGAAAAAACTCTGACGAACTAGCTGAGCCAAGATGGCCAGTCAGAGCTGTCAGCTCAGGCATTAGCATGCCGCTCAGACAAGACTAAATCTGTTGCCTCAGCATGGGGTGCAACACGGACCTGTCAGCCTGCTTTGGGTGTAAATGTGTGAAGACCACAAAAGTAGCACCGGTGAGCAATTGCACCAGGCAATGAATAAAACTGCAGAAACACCAGACAATGATAAAATTGAGTTGTTTTTTTTGTAATGCTATCAAATGTTTGTTTACATCAGTATATGCTGATATTTTGATTTTAAGACCAGCACGCACAAAAAAACCCCAAAATTTTTCATCCATAACTTTCACCTATAACTCTTAAATTGGGGCTTTAATGTGTTCTGTAGGTTTACTGTGTGGATGTGTTATGTAGCATGTATGACGCTTGCTGTTTTCATCACCACATTATATTTACTGTATTTATAATAATTCCATAATAACTTAGGTTAAGAGCTGGGGAATTTAAATATAGAATACAAAAATCCAAGAAACCTGAAAATACCTGCCAAAAGGACTCACAAATTAGTGAATATACTCCATCACACATTTATCAAAGACTAACTCAACTCAACACACAGAGGAAAACTGCACTTCTGATTCTGCATTTTAAAAAAAAGATTCTTTATATTCAACTTTTTTGACCTTTCTACTCAGCCCAGTTTCAGCTTCATCTCCTGAGCAAGTCTGACCTACTTTGAAGTGTTATTCCCAGTGGCTTTGGCCTGTTGACCACTTCATTCAGCTGAGGCTGAAAGTGGACGAAGCCTTTAGAGAGTGGTCATTATGGCCTGGGTATGCTGGTTAGGACATACCTCACTGGTCCCAAGATAAAAGCTTTGTGTGCAAACACGTGTGAGGGAACTGGGCAGGTGAGGCTTGTAGTGTTAAAAAACATCACGCTGCTCGGTGCATTAACTCTTCTGATATTACACATCAGAGTGCTTAAAATAGCCCGCCAGAGCAGCTGCTGACAGCGGTTAATGATGAGACTCTATGTATATATATAGTGCTGCATACTTACACCAGGCCATAAACAGTCAAACTAAACCTTGTTGTGTCACCTACAACCAACAGCAGGAAATGGTTAAGCTGTGTGTTTACACTGTGCACGCATGCTTCAGTGCATTCATAGAAATTAAAATAATACTAAATTAAACCACTGACATTGTATACTCTACAACATTATATCATTCCTAAAGCTTCCTAATGAGAACATCCACATTGCAAAAACATAAACAGACTTTGAGGCTGCAGAGATGGCACTGGCTCCTGATGGAATGAGTGAAGACCCAAAATAAGAGGAGGTCACAAAGTGCAAACCGAAAGCCATTTCAACTGCTTTAATTTTGGTTTCTAACATGATGCAGGAGATAGATGAGATGATTTGATATCCACACAAGTCATCTGCAAGATAACCGTGTGAGAGGGCAAATACAGGGAAATAGCAAGCCACAGTGGTTAAAGTTCAAACAATTCTTTGTTTTTTTTTTAGTGACCCTGGCCGGATTGGAACCAGGTCCACATCTAACCTCTGGGACACCAGGATGCCCCATTGTTTAAACGTTTTAAAGACATTTCTATTTAGGAGTCAAAATAACACCCATTGTTTGAGTGGGTGTTGAATGCATCATTTTAATTTTAGCATAAGTAGTGACAAAAGTTACTACATCTATGAAAGTGAACAACAAGCAATAATCATTTCACTTGAAATCTAAGATTATGGGTCTTTAGTTGCAAGAAAGAGACTTGTAGTTGAAAAATGGCTTGAGGACAAGATGTTAATCATCAGATTCAATTCTCATGTCAAAAGTTCTGAGTTGCTAATTGTCCTTACGATCATGCTCATTATGGGATACGTTTTTGTTTACTGCAGCGGTCAGCAACAGCATAAAACAGGTGGGACAGGTGTGGACACAGTCCATGTTCACAAGCAGAAGAACCTATTTACGATTAACATTAGCTAATTAGCACTAAACATAAAGACAGCTGAGACTGATGGGAGTGTCTTAAGTTTTTCAGGTATTTGGTCACGAGGGGGACATGAATGTCTGCAGGGTCCGAAATTAACACCCACCGAGGGCCAAATGCGGGTAGATTTTCTGTTTGGCGATTAAATCTTAGAAGGCTATCCACCACGCTGCTGTACCAAAATAGTCATGAAATAAAATATCTGGCACGATGGCTTGAAGGAAATTACTCATGTTTGTCTCTATACAGTGTAGACACACACACCATATGTGTTTTTTTAACGCGCATCTAAACAGTGCTGTGAAACTGTAGAAGCGCTCATACCGATACTGTGTCTACAGAAAGCAGAGCGTGAGCAGCACGTTTAGCAGAGTAGCAGCTGCTGCAGCAGCAGCAGCAGCAGCGAGTGCCCCGCCTCTGTGTCTATATGCATGTAAAACTGTACATCAAAACTGTGCTGTACAGCACTTTGCTCAACCACAGTTGTTTTTTTAAATGTGCTCTACAAAGAAATCTGATTTGATTATGTTAAAATAATTTTTCTTCAAATTTTGCTCTGGTTTCTTCTTTAAGTTTGTATTCATGGTGTCTTGCCTTTTGTGACACAAAAAGGCAAGACACCAGATGTCTGTACTAAATTTCAAATATTTGTTGAGATATTTCAGTCTGGACTAAAGTAGTGGACGACAGACTGACCAACATTGCCATCCCTTGAACCCTGCTGCTAATGTGGCTAAAAATACAGTGGAAATGTGACATGGAGGTACCATTTTCCCCAACAGAATGGGACACGGACATTAGCAACTACAAATGAAAGTGTATGAGGTGTATTATTATACTGTATCAAACTATGCTGATATAGCTCTAATGTGGAGGGTACATTGAAGCACTTGTAGCATCGTCCACAGGTAAGGACAACATACCATGCACATCTATATTTCTATATAGATACTGTACATAGAAGTCTATATTTTTATTCTGGGGCTGAATATCTTTGCATGATTTACAGATCAAAAAACTCCTTATTTATCTTATACTGGCTCATTATGCAGCTTCTCAGTTCAGCCTCTGTCTAAAACAGGCCGTTTTAGCTCCTGTCTATTTAAAGCCCAACAGCGTTCTGATTGGTCAACTCCCCGAAGCTGTGTCTCAGCCGAGTTTCGGTGGCTCAGGAGGCTATGTAAACAAACGACAGTAGTAGGATATAGAAAATAACGTAAGTGGACAATGCAGATAACCCACGGAGCAACCTTAGCAACAACCACAGGAACAAAGACTATCAACAGACGGCCGTGGGCCTGGGCTTTTGACTTTCAGGGAGCATTTTTACATACGTTCACCACAAGTTTTGGAATCTTGTTTAACACAGACATCCAACATTATAACGGGTAAATCACAAAAAGTATAATATGTCCCTTTCAAAAGATTTTGGGCGGGTGTATTTGAAACCCTTTCGTGTATTCTTATATTATCCTCTGTCCAATAGTTTGTTTACTTGGCTCAAAAATGGACAGTATACAATCTGTTACTGTAGACTACAGCTCTATCATCAGTTCATTGATAAGTGATGACAGGAAAATCTGCTCCAAATGTGTTCAGCAGTGGGGCACCGGCGAGTACAACATGTGTTGTTAAGTCTGTGTTGATATGTGTCGGTCAGTTCCTGATCTGTAGGTGGGTCATTTACACTGGATGCTGGACCAGGGGCAACCTTTTAACACTGATACTGGACCCGTATTAAAGGGCAACACGATGATCATAGTGCAACCAGATTTTAAAGTGCAAGGGGGAAGATTACATTTTGTTTATGAAGATCCACATGTATAATTAGGTAGCAAAAATGTGTAAGAAGCTAACTGTTCTGCAACCCTTCTTTTACATTCCTCACACCTCCCCGTTCAAGAGGCTGAGACACTGATAATGAGGTTACAGCATTTCCGTGGGCCAGCAACGACCTCGCGCCACATCAGCATGTTTTAGCCTACTTAGTTGAAAGCAGGCTTATCTGGGACCCTTTCAGGCTAGGCATGCTGGTATACTTGGCTGCTTCTATTCCTATCCAGACACTGAAAGAATTAGGCCTCCCACGACCGACTTTCCGCCGCTCTGACACCCGATATTCTGTTACAATCTGACAACTTGCTTCGCGCCCCTCCAGAGCAGATGGTATGGCAGGTTCATGGCGGCCAAACTTGTCTTAGGTCAGGTCAGATTTTCGTTTAAACATTTTTGCATCTCAATGTATCCACTTTACAGTCCTCGATTCCTATGACAAAATAACAACTGTAGTTTATTACAATTACAGTTTCTGTACTGACTTTAGTGCACAGGAAAATATTATTTGTTATTAAATTATCTAGAACAGCGCTGTCACTGCTATAAAAAGAAAAACATATAAACACAGACATTTTATGACGAGTTTATTGAGTTGAACCATCTGCAATGCCCCAATTGGCTGCGGCGACTCATGAAATGAAATTAAAGAAGGGCAGAAGACATCTCCTCTTTCCTTTTTCTTTGGCCCCTAACTTCTGTGTGGCAGCCATGTTTTGGACTCGTGACCTCTTGGCAAAGAGGAAGTCATCTGAGACGAGGTCGGAGCTGTCTTGTACCATGGAACACATCCATGGCTTGTGCTTGTAAACTGGACGGTGCTGCCACCTTCTGACTGGATTCAGTTTTACAGCAGAGTCACTGCACAGTTACAGTATGCACAGTTAAACACTAGCTGGGTTGCACTGGTAAATGAATCCTTTATCAAATCCTATTAGCTAGGTTTACATTTCTACATTTGCAAGACACTAAAGGCTAAAATAACTACAACTGTCTATCACCTCAGAAGGCAGTTTTTTAGTGTCAGCCTAACTAATGTTCACAAAATGAGCTGCATCATATATGAAATGTTCATTAAATGTATCCAACACATTCAGCCAACAGCTGTAGTCTCACCAGCCACTTATCCAAATACTGAAGGTCCTGATTCAGACCAGACCAGATTAAAATGTTGATATCATATGAATCAAAAGGTTCTTAAAGTGATGTGAGGTGATCAGCTGATCATTTCTCTAGGCGAGAGTTTCACAGTCCACTATAAAATGGAACCGGCTGTTTGAACACATCCCCACTGGATGATTAATTTAACTATTCAATTACAAATTCAGTGCCTCTTATCTTACATTGTCTCCTTTCATTCAATCACCATAGACTGACAGCTGGCTCTTGCTGCTACTGTTTTTCAAGTCTTATCAAGTCAAAACCATCTTCACTATCTTCAACAATCAACTGTGAGAACAAGTACATGATTGGAGTCACAGAGATAGTTTGAAATCTAACCATGATTTAAAAAAAGTGACAGCAACGACATCTCCAAAGAAGAAAGAGGAAAGAAAAGAACTGACAAACCTCAAATCTTCAACCCATGTCCACAAAAAACTATGAAAACTGCCATATTATGCATGAATAATTTCAATTATATGAGCACTTAATTACTGAATTAAGTCTAGATGTAAAATGCTCCTGACTTTATCAACATTTTCAGCTATTGAATACTTTTCAAGCAGTATTTATGATATTGTTATAAGCTAATAACTATAGAAAGGCCTTAAATCTGAGTAAACGAGTGAGAATTCTTCCGTAAAACTGTAAACTGAAGAAAATAAATGATTTGCTCGACTGAATTTCATTCACTGACAATTGAAATGAACCTTGAACCTTGAAATATGCACATTATTGATCCCTGTTGGGAAATTTTTCCTCTGCGCTTTCGGCCATCTGTGAGGAAACAGCATCCAACTGTCATCCTGGCAACAGCAGGAATATTCCCGATGCTTCATCTTTATATCTTTTGGTTTGGGAGGAACGCCGAAGCACACAAGTTGAACCAAGGCAGATAAACTCAGGACTTTTCCTCCTATAGAGAAAACAATGCTATATCCACTGAAATCCAGGTGATATCACTAATTCAGATATCTGGAATGGTCTATCTTTGTGGCACTGACACTGGTGACAAGCAGAAGTCTGTATAGAAAAAGCAGACTACTTGAAAATGTCATGTTAGGATGGAAGTGAGCCCGCTAATAGAGAATATATTAGAGCATAATGACAAAGAGAGAAATAAGGAACATTTTATAGAGATGAGACGATTATATGGTTTCCCTGATACGATCTAATGAAGCTAGAAGTAATTAATCTAGTCTGGGAACGCTTCATTCATCGTCTGTATTGCAGGATTACGCTGAGCTCGATTATGCCACAGGCTTTAGTCTCAGTTCTCTGATGCCTGACCATGTGAGAGTGCAGATCGTTTCCACAAACACTGCTCAGTGTTCTTCTGTGGAAATAACAGACTCACTGTATTTGTGAAGTCTAGGACTGAGATTTATGCCAGACATTTGGGAAAACACCAACAGTATCAGTTCAGTATCATAATTTGAGGGAAATAAAATGTCAGAAAATGGTGAAAAATGTTGCAACTGTTCCCAGAGCCCAGGTTAACGTCTTCAAGCGTCAGTTTACCGTCATAGATAACTAAAGAAATATTCACATTTTAGAAGCTGGAATCAGATAATTTGCACTTTTTTTTCTTCTTAAAAACGATTAACCGACTAACATCATCTAATAGTTGGCAACTAATCAATTAATTGACTAATTTTTGCAGCTCAACGATGTAATATACTACAATAATATAACACAGTCTGCATACCGAGTACTTAACGTTTAATACTTTTAGTACATTTTGCTGATAATACTTCGAGATGGGAGTCATGTCTTGTAAAGCAGAGAGGTGAAACAGTTACCAGAAGCACAGTCATCTAACAGGTCGCTGCAATACTTTCTCTTTCTGATTTGAATTTTATTTTCAGGAATAACTTGCAGTGTAATATAAATACAGTCAAACAGAAAATAGTAAAGATCTACAAGGAACGAAGGAAGGAGGACATCTGTAAGAAACTAAAGCTTAGAAATTCAAATCAAAGACGATTATTATACAGAACCATATAAAATTTAATTTACAGAGAAGGCAAAGGTCCCTGTGTGCTCAGGTAAAAGCTGCTACTTTACTGCTGGCAGATATAAAAGTATTCCTGAAGAGCAACGTTTATGTGTTTTATTTTGTGATCTTGGTGTTGTGGAGGATGAATTTCTAATGTATTTCATTGCCTTTTGTACAGCGACTTGAGGAACTATTTGTTTAAAAAAAGATCCAGTTGAAAGATCCTGGCTGGCTTTATTTTGTATTTAGCGAGATTTATAGGAGACGCTTGGCTGCGAAGACAGAGAACACTGTATCCATCATAACAGGACGTTTCTTCCATGTAAACTAAATATTCAGAAATGTCCTCTTTATGAATCTACAACATAGATTGAACATAAATTATGATGATCTGTCATGTGGCCATCCTAGTTATTATTGTTTAGTGTATTGTAGCCCACATGGACACTTAAATAAACAAACCAATCAATCAGTCTGTACTTCAACTTGCGCAACATTTTCAATTCAGGACTTTTACTTGTAATTGAGTATTTTTACACGTAAAGGATCTGAGTACTTCCTCCACCACTGGCAATACATGCTGTCATAATTATGTCCATTGTAGGATCATTATGTGTTCATTTTGCTTAAAAAAAACACTTCTTTGGGGCAACTTAAAGAGATAAAAATGAACTGAAGCAACTCAACTTCAAAGTCCAAAACAATAACAGTGACCTGTCAGAGCCTCTGACCCCGCCCCTTTGACTAGACACATATTTCTGATGTTTTATCGTTATCACATTCAGCATTAAGTCTACGCGGAACACAACTAAAAACCCGCGACTCTCTTTTAAGTTTACAGACTAAACGTTTAAATCCAAATAACCACCTCTCCCTCTCTTTTTTTTTCTTTCTGTAAATCTCCTCAGCGGCTGCCCGTGGCTACACGGCCTACCCGCAAGGCTAGAAAACTTCACTCAAAGCTAGTCAAAATGTTTGGCTACAGCAATGTCATTCAAGGGCGTGAAAGTTTCTCTAAATGAGAAGGGGACGGTAAGGTGCTTCAAAGAGCAAGAGTTGACATTTGTGACACGGTGGCGTCCTGAAAGCTCCGCTGCCCGGTGCTTCGCGGACATTGTCATGCGCAGCTGAATAGTTCAGAAAACTTTCCTCAAACTCACCTTCCTCACGACAAGCCGCATTTTCCTCCTCCTCTCTTCTTACTTGCGTGATTATCGACGGCGAATGGTCCATAGTATTATCAGTCACTCAAAGGCAATGATGTTAATACTGTATAAATTTAGTTCGAGGAGTTATGGCCAAAACAAAAAAAAAAAAAAAAAGTTTTTATATTTTGCCACTCCCTGTCTGCAAACACGCATACTGAGCGTAAAAAGTGAAGTAACAATCTAGAGAAAAGAACAGCGTACAAAACAAACCGTATCGGTGCAGGCTACCTTAAAAAAAACAAAGGTTAAAAGTATCTAAAAGTTTTTTTTTTCCTAAAAGTTAGACGTTGAAGAAGTTCATCAATTTGACCATGCTACCATGGCTTTGACGGTTTCAAGGAAGCCCCGTTCTTAAAGCCACAATGCAGCTGTGAAGCTTTCCACGAAATGTCACCGGGGCTTTTAACGGTTTACTCGTTTTTAGGTGTATAGTTATTGAGGTAAATGTTGTGAGGACGTTTCATTTGTTTTCTGCTTTTCTTCGGGATAGTTTTCTTAATTCGGCGATTAGAAACGCCGAGACACGTCGGCTTAATTTTCGTGTTAATAGAGAATATGGTTACAGGTTTTTTTTAACGTTTATGTGAGACGTTGCTCGTTACGTGTTTTTTAAAGTTTGTTTAAGTTGACGTGAGACGGAGGGCAGCCTTGAAACCGACCGAGGGAAAAAGAGGAAGTTAGGGACCGTCTTTAAAGTGCCCACACCTAAGATCAGAGAGACTTTCTTCTCCTGTAAGAGTCTCCCTAAAGATCTTCCCCTCATATAAGCAAGCAGGTATTTTTAAATTGTATTATATTAATTATTTTTTGTTTGCTTTGATCAGTTTTTCAGCAATGGAAAGCAACTATAAGTGCATTTACTCAAGTATATACAATTTTTTAGATACTTCTCCTCCACTACATTTCAGAGAATATTACTTTTTAGGTCGGCCACTGTTTTTATATGTATATACATTTTTATGTATTCTGCTAATGTTGCTCATTACTGTTATTATACAGATGGGTGACAAAGGAAAAACTGGTACAGGTCTGAATGCTTGACCACCACAGTGAGGGGATCTGGTAGCTCTGTTATGCTGGCATGGTTTGCGTCCACTTGTCCGCTTAGAGGGAAAGGTCACTGCAAATCAATACAAAGTTGTGATCACCTTTATCCTATGATGAAACATTTCTATCTTGATGGATGACAATCCCCCAATTCACAGGGCACGAGGGGTCACTGAATGGTTTGATGAGTATGAAAATGATGTGAAAAATATGCTATGGCCTTCACAGTCACCAGATTTGAACCCAGTTGAACACCTATGGGAGATTTTGGACTGACATGCTAGACAGGGCTCTCCACCACCATCTTTTGGATATCTTTTTGAAGAATGGTGTTCCTCAGTCTTGGCATTGATTCTACAAGTCTCTGAACTCTTCTGGAGGGATGAACATCATAATACTTCATAATTGCTGGTCACACACTGACATTTTTTTGCCAGGATCATAGTGGATTATAATTCTCATAGTTGTAATACATTAGAATTATTTTACAATGCATTGTAATAGTGATTATAAGTTACTCTAAGTGGTCATTGTGCGCTTTAAGTGAAGTAATGAAATTCCTGAGGTATAGGCAGATATAATACATTACAAGCTGACTATGAGTCACTGTAAGTGGTCATTGTTTGCTTTAAATAAAGTGAAAAAATTAATTAAATATATGCAAGAACAATACAAAATCTTGTACAATTAATTTATTTGTTTAACAGGTCGTAACAGACAATAAATTGAGTACTCCAATTTGACACAGCTTTGTGATGATGAATAAGTGAATGATGGAAACTTAAGTAAAGGATCCGCATACTTGTTCCGCCGCTGGCCTTTTCAGTAGTGAGTAGCATGAAAATCAGACAGAGATAAAGACAACCACGTAGTAATCACATCCACCAGTGGTAAAGCCAGTGTGATAGTAAACTGTAATTCCTCTGAACACAGCTAGATGCTGCTGGCTACAAAAAATATTCGATCACAGTTACTTCCATTCATACAATACACCTTCTTTGTCATATAAAAATGATATTTTACCCACACAAAATTGTGGTCTTTATAGTTTTTTATTCTATTGAGTCAGACATTTTGATCATATTTCTCTTAAAGAGTTGTTCTGGGGGCATTTTTGCTTCATTGATTTGTGTCTCAGCTTCTCTCACAGCTTTATTTCTCATTTACCCACAGCTCCCAGTCTCCCAGCTCATCTCCCCTCAGGCTTCTTCCACTTGAAGCTGGATTTTCTGACTCTATTAGAAGTACTCCAACATTAACACTGTTCAAAAGCAGACTGAAAGCATTCATTTTCTAATGTTCATTTGATTGTTGTTTTTGTGCTTAAACTGCAGTGAGTGTTGCAATGAAATGCACAATATGAATACAGTTTTGCTTGATGGCTGCAAGCAGTAAACCACTAAGTGCACTACTCTGAATGGACTTTGATGTCATTATCAACCAGGAAAGATACAAGCTGATGCACACAAACTGATAAATTAATAATTTAATACAGTATTTAAATCATTATGGGTACCATTTTTAAACACCAGTCTCATACATGATCCCTTTAATCTTAATGAATAGCATGTCAGGGTGGTTAACGTGTTGTTTTGCTTCAGTTATTAAGGTGACATCCTGTCTTTTTTCATATTTTCCATTTCTACAATATCAAAATCAAATACAACACAGTGGATAAAAAATCAAAAAACAAGCCATTCACAAAAGATCTTTACTTTTTTAATATGAGCAGCATTTTATTTATGTACAGCTTTGAACACAGTATCAACACAGTATATTGTCCGTTGGATAGCACTGTAAGAGAACAAAGGCTCCTTGCTTCTGCATTTGTGCGCTTGAGAGGTTGCATCAGAGGATGTCGACACGAGCGAAGGACTGGTCTGTACCTAGATTGTTCTCTACAAACACTTCATACTTGCCAGCATCAGATGACTTTGCATTTTTAATAGTCAAGATTGTGTTAGTGTCTCCGACATCAAAGAATACCCTGAAAGACAAATGCAGCACTTTGATAGTCACAATTATATCACACACACATCACAGAGCATGCAGACCTTGTATTTAATAAATAGCCATATATTATTTAATCATCATTTCACTGTTTGAATCAATTCACGGTAATGATGGATGGCCTACCTGTCGTCTTCTTCAATGTCATCTCCATCTTTGAGCCAGGCAACATCTGGAGGAGGCTCCCCACTTATTTCAGCCTTGAGCACCACTGTCGTCCCTCTCTTGGCCTTGATGTTGTCTGGGCCTTTAGAAACCTTCGCAGGGACTGAGGGAGCATGATGCAAATACTCTGTCAGCCATATGATTTCTTGATGATCAGACAAGTACTAGGCATTGTGTCAAAGATAAAGTTCTATGGGAGGCACTAATAACTAGAAGAATATAGTAAAAAAAAAAGCTTTGATATTGAGTTTCAAAATCATCTCTACTGGCCACAGGTAGGACTTCATCCAATATGATTGTGCAGAAATCTTTTACTAAATTGTCCAAGAATATAAGGTGCTTGAGCTGCTTGATTAAATTCTGATTCCACCAAACCTCACAAACTAGCAAAAACCTTGCAATGACAAATGCCAGCTAACATTCTGTACACACCCTCTACTAGAATACAAGCAGATCCCGACGTCTGGCCAAACGGATTCTTGATGTTAACAGTATATTTTCCCAGATCAGCCAGAACCCCATCTCGAACCACGAGTGCCACAAAATCTGGGTCTTCAAAAACATAGCGGTACTTGGGACCGTCCTTCAGCTCTTTGCCGTCCTTGTACCACATGATGAAAGGATCCGGGAAAGCGCTAACTCTGCACTCCAGCTTTGCGGCGCTTCCCTCAACAAGAACCACATCTTTTAGCTCCTGGAGGATCTTAGGAGGACCTTTCTCCCGCAGCTCTTTACGCGACCTACATGAGAAGAAAGCGATTCAATACACAAACATTTCATGTAAAAATGGCGTCCAAGTACATCTAAAGGCAAAAGTGTTTGAAGTGGTCTCTACTCAAAAGGTTTCATAATGTTGCTCTTGGTGTTACACAAGACGAAAGTGTGAAAAATGAACAGAAAAGCTTAATAGAGAAGTTCAAATCTTATATACGTTCTCAAACATAAGCACAAATGAAATTCAACAAACACTTTGTTTGACGCACAGTGACACTTTACATGCTTGCATGCTTTGAACTGTGCTCAAGAGGAACTTGGATGTCAATGATGCCAACACAGATTGAATATTTTTTTACCTGTGGCCACGATATGAGGCCTGGATCCGAATAGCAGCTTCCTGGACCTGAGGATCGTTGATGTTCAGAGTACATCCAGGAGGAGGTGCAGCCTTCACTTTGGACATCTGCAGCAGTCAGAACAGGTCAGTAGTTAGACCTGGAAATTAAGAACTTCCAATCTCTTCTGATCATGATCATCTTCTGATACTGTACCAACAATTTAATTGAAGTTACAGCTTAATGTCACTTTTCTTACCTTGGAGATTCTCTCAAAGATCCACTCCTTCTTAGATCCACTCCAGAGTCAGCAAACCTAACACTTCACGCTTTATATCTAGAGGTCAGGAGGAGCCTTTTAGGTCCTTAAGGATCAAGGCGAACAACTCATCTTCCAAACGCTCCCTCTCCTTCTTTGGATGTTAGGAGGAGACTTAATCAGTCTTGTCATACTCAGCATGACAAGACTGATTGAAGATGCACAGCAAATGTTATGGAGGCATTTTCCCATCCTTATATAGTCTTCATATTAAAATCCTCTTGAGAATCCTTGGAGCAGTTAATAGTTTTGTCAGTGGATGTTTAACAAGTAGAGGGGGTAAATTGAAATGTGAGTTGTCCCCGGTGAACACACATAATAGTTTGTCTTCAGGGTCATTTGGAGGGAGTGGCTTTATCCTCAACTGACCACAGTCCATGACATCATTGTAAAACATGACCCAAGTTGTTTTTTAAATTATAGCAAATTCTAGATTAGCTATTTGCAAAGTTATAACAGCTTTTTGCTATCACTTTTTATGACAGCCATTTCCTGTACTGTAAGGACAAATTGCCACATTGTATTCATATATTTTGTCATATTTCCTTTATTGCATAGCCTTAACAGCTGTCATGCCTTTTCCATGCCAGATCCAAAAAATTCACAAAATAAAAAGCAGAGGCTATAACAAATACAGTCACTCAATAAATAAACAAATGCGCAACACACACAAAGCAGTCACATTCATATAGTCAAAATATAGAACTAGTCATTATTTTAACAAACTATTTTCTCTGTGGGTCTAATATCCATCACGAGGCACTGCAACACATTCCACAAAATACAGTGTAGGATTTAATACAAAATGTGGAGCATTTATCATGTTTTTGAAAACCCTGTTGTCTGCTTACAAATAGTTGTCATTTCATTACATATGACAGAACACAATCAATATATTGCACAGATCAGTTTAGACTTAAATGCAGCATTGCATTCTGGTGCTGATCTTGCATGTTTTCATTGAGGTTTAAAACAACTTTAACAGCTCTGTGATTAACTTCTACTCTGCATAGGAAAATGACTGAGCCAAAAAGACAAAGAGCTGCAAAAAAGGGCAGTATTTATCTAGCAATAGCATTAGAATATATAGAACCAGTAAAATCATTTCATAGAATTACCAGAAACCTTTGTTAGTTAATAGACAAATTAAAACAACTCATGATTTTGCTAAATGTACGATGCAGCTTTATGTGATATCACCTTAAAAGACTCATCACTCTTTGCTTCTGTTTCCTTGTCACAGTCTTTAACATTAATCACAGCTGTCACAGCAATTATACTTTGTGTGTCAAGTGTGCAGATCAACACATATGATAGCAACGTGATCAAGATCTGTGCAAATATTTCTCACTTGATCTGAAAATCAAATTTGGCTTTGCAAGGCAAAGGTATGTAAAAGAAACAATGCAACTTAAGCCATTTAATTACCTTAAAATAATGAGGACAGTCATCATTGTAATCATTGTGCCGTAAAAACCAGTGCAATGGAAAAGACTTGAATTCAATTAATTTGGGGCAAAAGGTGATACCTTTGAGGTGGAAATTATAACTGTAATGTCAATCCAATAGAGTAAGTGGTTCACAAATTCTAGTAATACATTGGTAATGTCCAAATATAACTTTTTAACACCAGTATACAGCTGAATCATACCACTTGTCACCACTTGACAATCTAACCAAGGGCCAGATGCCAGTTTGTGCCTGGTTTCAGTCTTTGGCAATTGAAACTAACTGATAGATTCAATATTATCACTGAAAACCACAAGTTATGTTCTGTATGGGACTTATGGGATTTATACTAGAGAGAAAAATGAAATTAACTTTATGGTTTACTGCCCATGTTGTAATGGTTTGAGAATGAACATGTTTAGGAGGCATGTATACTCTAGTTTGCATTCTCTTTGTCAAAGACTATATAGAGCATGGAATAAGAGGAAGTGTTATTTATTTACAAATTAATTTAATATTTACTAGAGCTGTGTAGATTGTCTCAGAATTTAACATTTATGATTGGGCTGCAATGTGAATATATGTTTCATTTATGTTTCAATCACTGTGTGTACTGTCTTTTAAGCTTGTATGGTCTAGAAACCAAGAGGATGACTAACAGAAATAAACCAATGCTTTCTGTAAAATAAAATGCTAATTTTCACCATTTCATTTCTCACTTCAAGTCTCACTTTGTGTTATTTATAAAAGGTTCTGCTATTTAAAAACTGTAACTTATAAAAACCAAATAAAGCAAACCCTTTCTTTTCAAAGCAGCTGTTAACAATTGAAAACTGCAGCTAAAATAAGAACTAATACACCCAGAAATGTCTTAATCTATATCCTTTTTCAACAATTTTAGAGGTTATTTTTAATGCTGACTAATGCTAAGTCTTTAAGGGCACTTAGATGCACCCTAATAACACCAGTGGGTTTCTAAAGTGATTCAATTTACCATTGAACCCCTGATAATCTCACATGTCATGTTCTGATCTCATATCTGATGGTACAGTAATTTCAGAATGCACAGTCGAAGAATAAACTGACTCAGCAAACATGTAAACCTTTGGTAAACTAAAGAGCTGAGTGTAAATATTTCTGCATGACAGATTAAACTGGACTCTTAACACTGGGCTTAGTGCAAGAGTTTAGCCAAGGAGGCGATTGTTAGCTTATACAGCATGTGGTGAAGGAGCCAACGCCTGGCAGTCCCGTATGGAGCCATTAATACTGTCCATAACATCATAACTTTGGCTGGAAGCTCAAGGATGATGGTCTTATAACAAATTAAAAAAGTAAATTCTGCTTTTGAGAATGAGAGAATCATTACTATTCTATTTAATAACATTATGGGAGAAATTCGCTCGATTAAAGAGTCCTATTCTAATAGCCCTTGTAGATAATCCACCGATTTATCGTCTGAACTCAATATACTGTACATTTTAAAACCCCCAAATGAAGTCCTTTCTAAAACTGCTACAATCTTGACAATCACTGAGGTGCTACAGCAGTATAAAAACTTAGGTAGCACAAATTACACTAAAGTTATCGATTGATTTTATGGATAACAATATTTAGCATTGTAGGTCATCCTTAATCAAGGATTTACACAGAATTAGACATCATAAAATGAAATTCTAGTCATTGGGCTGGTCAGGAAACATTTGAATAAGAGATAGACTGAGATAGTAGAAGTGTTGTTATGGCAAAGGCATCAATCGTTTAAACACCCCTTGTTTGGAAATTATGCTAATTAAGCATTCATTATTTTAGAATCTCATGAATCACTTGTACTTTTCTTAAATGAAACAATGTTTTCTAACATCAAAACTTGCCTTTCATGGTGTTTTACTACAATGTCCCCTCTAATCAGTGTAGAGTTGACAGTAAGAAAGGAAGTAATTCATCCAAAAATGTATCCAAAGTTACAAACCTTAACTTCATGATAAACATCCTGCCTTGTACAGTATGAACAACGTCCACCATATAAAAAATGCAGTCAGGCTCTTGTAACTGTGTAAGAGTTCCCTCAGATGTGAAAGTATTTTTTTTTATCTTCTTTTCCAGAAAGAAAAAGAAGTAATGTCTCTGTAGATCACAGCCACTGCTCATTACTTTTTTTGTCTTCTGCCAACCAAGTTCAACAACTCAGGCCTGAAAGGACAACTCCACCTTGCGGCCAAAAGTCTGGTTTGCTCAGTGGATCCTCCCTTCTTTAAGTCCTGCCAACTGATGTTTGGAAGCCTGTGTTCACTGCGTGACAGGCGTTGTGGGTGCAAATGCCACATTTGGCCTGATGGGGCTGGTAGGGGTTTGTGGCGAGCTCTGGTAGGACCGCAGGAGAACTTTGTGCTTGGTGGCCCCCTCCTCGCGCCTGCGTTGCTGGTCGGCCAAAAATTCCTTGAGACAAGTGGTTGTAAAGGTGAGAGTCTGCCTACGAAGGCGCATCAGGTAGGCATCTTGAAGCCAGGAGTTATTGAAGCAGTCCTTAATGGAGGGACGGGCCCTGTTGAAGACCAGATTGAGATTTTTTTTAAAAACGTGTAGCATACAATATTTGTATAAACATTTTTTTTTAAATTAGGTCTCAGCAGATAACAAAAAGGATTTAAGTTCAGCTTACCAAGGGTAGCTACAGAGGATCTTTTTAAGAAACAGAGAGGCACTTTGGGACACATTCTGGTACAGTTTGGAGAGGTCAAACTTTGCCGCCTGGATCCTGATTTCAGTCTGCTTAGGATCATTTTCCACGAAAGGCGACCTACCACTCAACCTGGAAAATCAGGGGGACGTTTTGAAAGTCATGTAACAACGTAGGTCCCTCAAACATTATTTAAAGATTTCAAACACCTGAAATCTTGGCAAACGCAGCAGGCAAATCTTACATAACAAACTCAATTTCATATACAAACACACAATTACATTTGTCTTTAAAGAGCACTTCCCGGGTGGAAGCTGTGAAAGCAGTACTCACATGATGAAAGTCAGTACGCCCACGCTCCAGATGTCAGCTGGAGGCCCCACCACATCCCCTTTCAACATCTCTGGAGCTGTAAAGGAGAAGAAAGGGAAAAAAAATGTATAGCCCTCATTATTTTACACAGAGCTTTAATTACGTCTGCAAATAGCCTTTGTACCACAAAACCTACAGTTTATGACTCATTGCCTCTGATACTGTACATGTAATTACTCGATGGTGTTTGTGTAGCTTTTTGAAATGTGTGAATAGTGTACATAGTTTTTGCTGGTTTATAATCCTCCTTTCTTGTCACAGCTAGTGCACGCCCACTGACAATAGTTACATAAACAGTCCACACCAACAGCAATTACAGAAGATCAGTATCAATATCATCAAAATAATCATCAAAATATCAAAGTTTACAGAATAAGTTCTTTATATTCTCACTTTCAATTGTGTATGTCATTTTCTTCCTAATAAATGAATACAGTAAACATAATTTACATTTTCATGTGTAATTAACACTTAGGGGTGCAGGTATTATTTTTACAACCCCAATGCACAAAATGACCACAATACCGTTTTTCAAGAGCAGTTTCCGGCACTACGGAAGATACAACTGGAATGACGTACAGTGTAACTTAATGTTAGGGACGTTAATTTCTCTGAGGGCCTGATATTTAAAGAAATATTTTTTTGATTGTTTAAATCAGTGTATGTGCACAATTTTTACTTTGTGTGAAGGAATCAACGTAGTCAAGATCTTGTGTGTATGTAATTTGTCCCTTTTGTCTCTCTTACAAAATAGATCTTGGATCTTGATCTAAATGTGACTTCCATAGTAAATAAAGTTTAACTAACTGACTAACTAAGTAAATTATCAGTACAGTACAGATAGACCTCAGCAACTAAAACATGCAATAATAATTTGGAGTTGTGTTTCTGACCATTTGTCAAATAAGTAATAATAAGTCCAATATTTACTCTTTAGCTGCTAAAAGCTCCACTATGATCACCAGCTAGTCAATGTCTGTCTGGTGATGGGCAGGTAGGATACAGTGGGTTTATATATTTTGAGTGAAAACAGCTGCCTGCAGTGACTAAAAACATTGATCAATTGTAACAAGCGTAACACTAAAGTTGGGGGCCTTAAAGCAAGCTCAAAGAGAGCTCAAAAAGAAAGACGCTAAAATACCCCGTAGAGCTGAAATGAAGAGTCAAGTGATAATTTTCTCTATGTGACTACGAGCAACTCCTTTCACATTACAAGTAGTCATTTGATCAATTGTTAATATATAAATATTGATTAGAGCAGCTTTAATTTTAGATTCCCTGAGGTTTTTGAAAAAGAGGACTCTTACACATGTACTCCAGTGTTCCAATAGGAGGGCTGAACTGTTTGAGGAACAGAGGGTTGAAGCTCTGAGCGCTGCCAAAGTCGATGATCTTGATGACGTTCATGTAGGTGACAATGACATTCTCTGGCTTGATGTCGAGATGGAGAATACGTCGAGTGTGGAGGTAGTCCAACCCCTGGAAGATCTGCGTGATATATGTCACCACGTCGTCCTCCGAGTAACGGAACCTAAGAGACAGCATGTTAGGCAGTTGCTCACTGATGCATTTCTAAATAACTTAAGAAATAGTGTATCTATTCATTCACTGTAACAGGAAAGTAATGATTTCATATCAGACAAGCAACCAATTTCACACTACAAGCACAGCTGTTAGGCTTCACCTGTCTATGAGGCTGTAGAGCAGCTCTTTCCCACTGCAGTACTCAGAGATAAGAACCAGGTAGCGCGGTGTGACATAAGCTTCATGCAGAGCCATGATCCTGTCATGATGAAGTGACTTGAGGATGTCGTATTCCTGCAGCACTGCTTGCTTGTTGTCTGCCTCATATGGAACAATCTTGGCCATGAAGAGGTTGCCTGTGGCGTTCTCCCGACACTCGCGGATCACACCAAAACGACCCCTGTGTCATGAAGAATAAGTGAATGGTTCTGAGCAGTGTGGTCAAATTATCCACATATATCAACGTTTCTTGTAAATTCTGACTCAAGTTTTCTTTACTTAATGATGCTATGAACCAATTTAATTGGGCAAAGCCTTACTATGTTCTCAGAAAGTACCAGAACACTTAAAAGTCTTGTTTTTAGCCATATAGTTGCCAAGTTCTTAGTTCAGTTAGTTTTGCTTGATTGATCTGTATATGTTAGTACCTTGCTTTCTCATCCATGAACGTATAAGGTTTCTGGGGAACTCCTTGGCGCAGAGATCCTTCTCCAGGCCTCCCCAGTGGTGTCCTGCGTCCTAAAGGTGTGGCCCGTCCTGATGGGGTAACCCGTCCAGAAGGGGTACTGCGACTGTCCCCCCCCTGCACTACTGGTGTCAAGCTCTGCACCACCACCACAGGTGGAGAGATGATCACAGGAGTGACTGAAGGGGTGCTGGTTGTCAGAGCGGGGCTAGACTGAGAGGGAGGTGTAACACGAGCGGTCGCAGATGGCCCGTACATCGGTACAGATGAAATAGGTTTCCCCATGACAGGGGGAGGTTGCGGTACAGGAGAAGAAGGTTTGTTGGTCATGGGGTGGACTATCTTCATAGGACTCTGAGGTTTGGGTGGGACAACAGGGGGAGACAGCTTGGTTTGGGGTTTGCTTACGCTGATGCTAAGGGTGGTCTTGGCTTTGCCTGGTGTGAGTTGGACAGTTGTGGTTGTGGTGGTCTGAACAGGAGCTTGTTTAGGAGGGGCTGTACTAACGGGCAGTGTTGCAGCAGGACGGCTAGCATCAACTTGCACAGTGGTGGTTATTGGAGAAGCAGATTTAGCCACAGATGGAGCAGGAGCTGAAGTTGAGGGAGGGACAGGTTGGGCAGATGACAGTGTAGTGGATTTAAGAGCTGGTTTAATAGGAGGAACTTTCATGGATGACATCATCACAACAGGGGGTGGAGGAGTGGCGGCAGGGACAGTCTTGACCACCACAGTAGCACTGGATTTAGCTGGTTCTAATGAAAGACAAGGAGAGGGAGGATACATCTCAAACATGTGATTTGATATATGATGAAGTTAATACATGCAAGGCATGATGTGTCATTTTTAATACACTGTCTGATGAGGTATCTTTTCAGACTAAATATATCATCAACATACAAAAAAACCCATAACAACCTGTACTTAGTATTGCAAAACAAAAACAGGTTTTTTTAAGGAAATACATCAATATGGTGAGTATACTGAAAAAACCTTATTTAACTTCATAGAAAGCATCTTAATGTATATTTGACTGCTTTATCTAAAGGTAAACACAAAGTTCCACTTGATTTTTTTTTGACATAATACATACCTGAAGCATCCATGCTTACTACCTCTGACAGATTGCTGTAGGGGCCCTGGCCAGCTTTATTGACACAAGCCACCCTGAACCTGAAGGAGCCCCCTGCTGGCAAGTCAACCACATTGTAATAACAGTCTGCCACCCCTGTTGCTACCATCAGCCAGGTGGTGTCTCCTGGGGAGAAAAAAAGACCAGTGTGTCCATGTCATTGCCATAAACATTTCACTGTATCATTACAAGGCAGTTTCTTTTTATCTATTTAAACAAATTTGTTGTTTTACATTTTATATTTTTAACTGAATTGAAAGTTTACATCAAGGTTTTCAAACTGTGTGTCATAAAGGATGAGGGCTTATTCCAGCAGAGTAGTTCTCTTGCTAGTTGGAAGTATGTTTATCTCTGAAATTGCCTGTTGCTTTTGGTTGAAACTTAAAGCTACAGGAAACTCAAACTTGTGAATCTGCAAGTAAATATCAGTGGTAAGTGTATAGGTGTTGCTAAAGATGGCCTTGCCAGTATCTACAGTACTAGAAATGACATCAAAATATATTAATTGCTACAATTATTAATAATTAGCTAAATTTGTTACATATGTTTTTTCCTGTTATAGCTGTGGTTTTTGGCAGATGTGTAATGTGAAACAGCTTGTTGCCTTTGCTAAATAAATGCATATGTATACATCTGTATACTTCTGTCTGAAATACACACACTGAAACACACACCTTGATTTGCTATTTATATGTCTGATTTCTCAGGTCTATTAGCATATTGATACTGTGCGTTCTGCACAGTGTTGAGCACAAAAAGATCAAAGTTGGTTTGAATGTGGTGAGATTGCTATGCTGTATTAATATTTCAGGCTGTTAAAAGCATCTGCCTTGAACATGCAGTTCACCATTGTCTGTATTTCCTCAAAACAAAGGCATTTGTTTGTAATCAGTAGGCTGGCAGACTGGCTTTTCAGCCTGTTGAAGGCAAATAAATTTACCCAGAACATCAACAAATAAAGTGATTCTTTTGCTGTTTTTGACCCTATTCTTGCTTATCTTAGGGGAAATACAGACATTGCTGTTTTTTGACTGAATTACATTGAGGAAGTAGTGCACAGGTTTCGTCTTATGTACTATGTATAGTTCACCACTTCACCTTCACCACTGTATGCCATAGCCCACATGTTGCCATAGCAACCTTATTTATGTGGTTTTGTTGAGTTTGTTTTTTATTGACTGTTGTTTGATGTAATTTTAGATATTATGCACTGTAAAACACGTGTATACTTACATACATGTGGTCTCAGCTGATCTGAGAAAAAAAGTGATTCTTGATCTGTTTTCCCATAAATAAATAAATACTCTGGGCAAACCCCCTTCCTCTACAGTAAAGCACAGATATATCAACCATCCATGAGACTGAATCTGAAAAAAGTGGACATCTAATAGTAGCCATCTGCCTGAAAAAGACAATAAAACATGAATTCATTGTTAGTAAACACTGACCCTCTGCTCTCCTCTCCAGAGAGTATGTACAGGGGGCCATGGTGTCTGAGGGTCTCCACAGCACCAAGGCTGTGTTGTTATACTTCTGAGGAATCTCAGGTGTCCCGGGACGATTGGGCAGACCTGTAAAAACAAATATATTATTATATCTAATCATATATCTAATCATCTGTGACTGCACCTTGTGCATCCTGTCTTTGAGTCTTATACTCAAACATGACTGCATTTAAGAGTTACTTTATATTGTGTATTACTTGTATATCAATAATGCATATTGTGTATTACTATAAATAATCTAATAATGCTATTACTATGCGATAGTCCTAACTCAGTTTACTGCTCCACAAAAGTGAGATGTGTGTCTGGTCTTACGAGCAAGAGAGATTGTGCAAGAGCTGCACACAGAGGCCAGGGGGTTTGTTGCAACACATTCATAGACCCCTGCATCCTTTTTGGTGGTCTGCATGATCATCAGTAGCTGTCGGCCATCAGGGCAGGCAATCATGTTCATCCTGGCATCGATTTCCAGGGGCTTCTTATCTGAAGAAAACATACATGCATAAAAATGGTCTTTTATTCAGAGATAAGGCCCAAGGATAATTACATAAATGTTTTGTAATTAGCAAGTGAAGTGACCCGTACCATCCATCTATTACGTCATCATCAGTTATGTCATACTCCTTTATTTACATTTGGGATCCTACCTTTCATCCAGGTGATGTTTGGGTGGGGGCTGCCTGCTGGCAGACAGCTGAGTGTGACTGGATCCCCCTCGAGCAGGACATGATCTCTCAGCTTGATGTGGAATACTGGAGGGAAATCTGGGAGCCAAAGACATAAGACTCCTTAAATCATGTCCATACTTTATATTGATAGGTCAATTTTAAAGTTATGATTTACTGTACTCAGTGATGGTTTAGACCACCATCACTGGAACTATGGTACAACTTCTGGCCAAGGACAAGATAAAACCTTTCTTCTTGTGTTTTTCCCACTCTCATCTTTTGCTATTGCTATGTAAAAGGTATATGTTGTTGCATAGAGAGATATATACTCTATGAAATATACAAAAGCATGTAATTAAATGCTATGGTGTTCACTGATGTTGTCATACAATCTATGTGTTATGTTTTGATAAATAAATAATATTTAAGAAAGATAATTTAAAGATACTCTGTGAAATTTGACCACTAGTAGCGCTATGAAGCAATACATTTCTGCAGCCAGTTTCAAGCTAATCCACTGATCAACAGATAGTGGTGGTTACAAGTGAAGAAATGTAGCAATGCACCAACATAGGAAAGAAAGAAGAAGACTGCAAGCTAGTCAACTATTGACGTAAACAATACAGGATTTAAAATAATTTTAAAATATATTTAATGTTTACGAGGAACCTAACAAAACGTTTTGGTCAGAAACACTGAAAGTAAATAAAACTTTTGTTTGTTTACAAGAAAACTCCACAGGGCAACTTTAAATACCCATTATCTTATTGCTTACACAGTGTGATCCAAATATCTTCATGCACAACCATGTGCGACTTACCAGAAGCCAGTTTGGAGTACTGACGTGAACGCAGAGAACTATTTTCTCTTGAGATTGCCGTTGGTATGTCAGGCTGGGATACTGTCTTGTCTCGCCTCCCTCTGGTCAGGCCCCATCGATCCCAGCGGGATCTGCGCTCACCGTCGGCACCTGTCCCAGATTTTAAAAAAAAATCAAAGTACACAGAATCAGTACACTTTCAACAAAATGCCATTAACAGCACTATTATCAAATGTGGGGTAAAATTTTTAATAAGATGAAGAAGTTATGGCCTCATACCCTTGGACGTTTCTGACTTTAGGCTGGACATAGAGTCCAAAGACTCTGAGGAGGCACCATTACTGGCCTGAGTTGCCAGCTGGTTCTGAGGAACACTGGCACCCTTCATTGCACGGCTCTCAGATGTTGCACGACGAAGAATGGAGAAAATGGGTGTCCTTTTTGGCTCCTTGTCTTCTGATGCTCTCCTTTCCTCTGAGTAGCTGCGAATTCTGGTGGAGATGCCGGCTACTGTTGACTCAATCTTTCGGCGCATTGTCAAGACCGGTGATTCGTTAGGCTTCTTCACCTCCTTTTCATGTTGTTCCACCGAGGTATCTCCTCCACCATCCATGCGTGTCATCTCTACTTCCTTCTTCTCCTGTGATCCTCTTCGGCCAAGAGTCCAAGAAAGCCTACGTCTTGAGGGAGCTGAATCCTCTTCTTTGGTCATTTCCTCTTTGCGCTCAGTTGACGGAGTTCTCTTCAGGCGCATAGAGAGCCTTCTCATAAAGCCTTGGTCCTTTTGAGCTTCACGAAGGTCCTGGACTGACTTTGATTTCTCCTCAAGTCTCCTCTGTGCTAATTCCAATGGTGCACCTATTGGCCCAGGTCTGTATATCTCTTCTCCTGACTCTGTAGAGTCTGATGAGGTTGCTTGTGATTTGTCCTCATTCTTAGACCGGGACAGAAATTTTAGGCTTCTTGAAAGGGAAGACTCACGTTTTTTGAACCGGGCCTCAAAGACCTCTTCAGAGGATATGTCCTCAAAGGCAACTCCTGCTGACAGTTCTTGCTGGGAAGAGGAATGTGTGGTAGTCTTTGGTGGACTGGGCTCTTTTGTTATCAATTCTGGTGATGCTACCCTTGAGTACACAGCAGGGTGCTCAGTGGTTGACAAAATGACTGGCTTTGGTGGATCAGGTAAAGCAGGGGATATGCTGGAAGGTGAAGATGGGGGTACAAATGTTTCAGTTGATACTGAAGATGATGAGGTGGCTGGAAAGGTAACGGGGGTAGAGGGGCCTAAAGGTGGCTCGTTAAGAGGCTGAAGTGAAGGGACCATGATGGTCTGCATAATACTAGCATATGCGGAAGTACTTCCATCTGGAAGAACAACTCGAGCAGGAAGCGAGGGTGTTACATAAGTTGACACAACATTTGCTGGGGAGTAGGAATATTCTTGTGTTGGTCTCACCATGACTGAGCTTGAGGTTATGAACACCTCAGAAGATTTAGCAGGCAAATTTACTTTCTCTTCTACCTTTTCTTCGGAAACGTCTACATTTTCTTTAGTACTTGACTCAGCAACACTGTCAATTCTTTTCTCTTCTTCTTTCATCATCTCTTCTTTTTCTTCTTGCACTTTTGCCTCTACTTCTTCCTCCATTTTCTCTTCTTTAGAGCTCTGGACCACAAGAGGGGGTGTAGGAACTCTCTGGCCCATATACTCTGACTCATTCATTGGTTCTTCTGATATGCTCATGTCTTTCTCTGAGAAACCACTTGTGCTCGATCTCTCATCAAAATTACTATCTGTAGTCAACCCATCCATCTTTTCATTTATAGTCTCATCAGGCTTTGTCTCTCTCTCCATGAACGATTCCTCACTTTCTGTTTTGGTGGGACTCTCCTGCACAACAGACTCTGGAGTCGGCGGTTTTGGTGAAGGGTCCCTAGGAGTCACTGGACGGGAGTCTAGCTTGATTTGCTCAGTGAGAGCTGACATAGATATAGCTTCCTTAAGTCTTCTCTCTTCTACCTGCGCCAGAGGAATCTCCAGAGGAGCTCCTGACCGCCTGTGTAAAGGTATAGGTTCTGAATCACCTTGACTGAAAGAAGCACTTTTGCGTAGAACTTTGGGTTTAGGAACTTCGTCCCTTGGGGACTCAGTGGATGAAGCTCTAGTTAGTGGAGGTGGGCCTATACGGGCGGTACGAGAATAGCGATCTGAGGGTATTGCACATTTTTCATCCCCCATTCCTAATGTTTCCATCAGAGGTCCTCTCAGTCCACTCATTTTGTTGTCCACAGAGGCACCACGAAGCAGTCGCTGTCTCATTAGCTCCAGTTTAAGAGCATAATCTTCTTGACTCATCTTGGCAGTTCCTGGGCTGGTGCTCCTCCTTGGTAGTTCCATAGAGACAGCTTTCTTGAGAACTCTCCTGCCATCCTCTGGGTTTGCTTCTCCAGCTCCTTCCTCAGGTGTAATCCGGAGCAGCAAGGCACTGTCAGCTGAGCCCCCACGTCTTAGCTGTCCTCTTCGTCGTCCACCCTCTGGCTTGTCTGACTCCATGCTAGAACCCCTTCGCAGGGGTTTTCTAGACAGCTCTGACTTTTGCGGCAATTCAGCAGGTGATTCTTCATCTGAGGAACCCATGTTATTGTCTTGTGATGCCCTTTTCCGTAGGCGGCTTTTACCTGTTACTTCAACACCTTCTTTATCCATTTCTTTAGAGTCACACTCCATTGCTTCCTGGGCTTGAACAGGAGACCCAGACCATTTACTTGTTCCATTCTGCTTCTCTGGTTCCTGCTCATTGGTCTGGATGTCATTCAGTGACTTTCTTGATCCGGAGAATTCCATGTTAAGTGGCATCGGAATGAAGGGCTGTTCATCAATGTCTTCATCTGAATCTGAGGAAGATGATGGCAAAGGGGAACCCTCTTTAAGGTGCCTGGGGACGGCGATGGAGATATGGCTGGAGGAATCGTCCAGTAACTCAGGTATAGACCTCATGACCATTTTTGATTTATAGTTGATTAGAGAGCGCTAAAAAAGAGGAAACATAACACAGTAAGCTCGACAATTAAAATAATGTGACCATTTCTGGGTGTGATGAAATGTAGAAAACCAGAATAAGACAATAAAACATCCCTCACCTGCCATTTTCTGCGAGATACAAACTTCTTCAGGGCCTCCGTACTTATAGCTGTCCCCTTGCTAAGTGTCTGTGTAATAAATAGAGATTCAGTAGAAATAGAGATTAAATGCAATAGGAATGAATTGGGAAATGGATGTTGCTCAGTCTTTTTTAGTGGAAATCACTGCTGAAAGAAGACAATTAACTTTAGCTTTAACCAGTGTCACTGGCCTGGTCTCACCTTGAACCAGGGATGTCGGAGACATTCTTGAGTATCAGGTCTCCTAAAAAAAGGGGAGGGGGGATAAAAAGGTGATATTTCAGTGTTCCAGGTCTTTGCACATTTGTTTTGTTATTGAGCTTTATAATCTGTGTCAGATTTTGAAATTAAATCAATAACATAAGTGAATCTGACTTGATTCACTTGATAAAGAATAATTTCTCTGAGTGGCTATAAACGGCACAGAGGTAACTGTGATAGCGGTGACTTTATTGACAGTACAGTGGTTTAAACAGCTCTAAAAGTTAACAAATGGTATACAAAACTTAAATAAGTGATATATCATAGGTGATTTATAAAATAAATATCAAACAAATTGTGCAAACACTAAATAAAATCTTGAAATACTGAGTAAAATCCTATGAATATTGAACAAAAATGTGGAAATTTAAGAATGCTGAATGAAAACTTACTGAATACTGAATATTACATTACATTTGGGAATATTGAATGGTAATGATATCAAAATGACAAGCAATGCACATGTCTTGCCATCATCTTATTGACATAAATTTAGTTTGTATTTGGGTGTTTTAACATATTATGTTTTTTTTTATTGAGTTTATTGATATACATTACCTACATAATCTGTGCAGTATAGACTAATATTTCATTCTAGAAACACAGGATGGTGTTAGACATCAGGAGTAATAGATTATATTTGCGATCATAATTTTTAAAAAAAATTATATGTATTTTATACAATAATTTCACATAAAACAATCTTGAAAAACAGAGACACGGTAGAGTTACTCACAGCCTGTCTGCTACCAGCAGTTTTATGATGAAACCTTTAGCCTCTCGGCAAAGGTCAGCAAACATGCTCTCCTCGAAGGCCACATTATAGTTCCTGATGTTTAGTACAGAGCTGCGGTCATTTTCCCCAGCAAATGGAGAAACTCCTGTCAGACTGATAACAGAAACAACACTTACATTTAATGACGAGCCCATCGGTAGACTGGAACATACTTATTTACTACAAACTAGTAATTTTACTCACCATAGATATGCAATAACTCCAATTGGCCTAGGAAAGGAAAGAGGAACTTTAGAAGAGAGTGGTGTGCTTGCAATATTGTCAAGACAAATAAAACCCAAAACAAAATATTTTGTTGTAAATGTCAGATATACCAGATGTCTGTTGCTTTTGATACAGGGGTCTGATTGACGATTTCTGGTGCAACAAATTCAGGTGTGCCATATTTGCAGTATTGAGCCTCATCGGGTGTAATCTCCACTGCATTGCCGAAATCACAGATTCGGATCTGATCTCCATGTGGGTCTGCCATGAGGATATTCTCAGGCTGAGGAAAGAACAAGAAAATATGTTTTTTCGTTACAATTAAAATATATTTACAATATCTTTACATCCCCAAGTTGCAAGTTTTTGCAAATGTAAAATTCAGGTGCGTGGGATAAAAAATTCTTAACTAGGAAAGAATCCTTTACACAGTCCATCACTTATACTCACTGTATTACTTACTTTACTTTTATTTAAATACAAGTGAAGTTTGTTAGAGTCTTTGTTTTCTTTCGAACACATCCAAAAGAAGATGATGCAAGAGTTGAAAGACCAAGAGTATCTACCTTAATGTCCAGGTGTATGATGTTAATGTGGTGAAGGTAGTCCACTCCCTCAAGCAACTGTCTTATGCACGAACGTACCTGGTGTTCCAAAACATAAAAGTATCAGTACTGCTCTTAATTAATAGACAATTATATCCATTACATAAAATTGATAATGAAATTGAAATACTGGTTAAGATTTGCCGTGTAGTCATAAAACATGGGACTTACATCAGACTCCATTACTGTAGATTTTCGTGTAAATCTGTCAAGCAGCTCCTCATGGCATCTTTACAGATTAATTAAGGCTATTCTTTCTGGTACTTAAGATGAATTGTACAAAGATGCAGCACAATATGTACAATTACAGTAAAAAAAGTGAAAAAAATGCATTCCTCTTTCAACTCAATTCATAAAGCATATTATGTACTCTTTCTCACAAACATTGTGTTTTAAATGTATAATAAGGATACAGTTCAGTAATAATGATGACTGCGTTCTTTTTCTCAAAGGCATCATGAAAGAAAAGGACTCTCTCATGATCCATCTTGGAAAGCAGGTTCATTTCTTTCACAGCTGAGGCCTTCTTCTTGGCTTGTGTGGAGATAAACTTTGCAGCATACTCCATTTTGCCTACCTTTTGGGTCACACGTTTCACATATGAAAATGCACCTCTGAAAGACAAAAAAATTTCATATCATAACTAAAATCCAGGGTAATTCTAAATCCTCACAACAGCTATATTACTGTAAGGCATTAAGACAAGAAGAAATACATCCTCATTTAGGTAATTCAATAAAACTGGTTCCAGTGCAGACAGAGCTTCTCTAGCATTACATTGCATAAAAGTACAAGATTTTAAACATGAGCTTGGATGATAAATGGCTTACCTTCCAATTTCCTTGTGGATGTCATAGTAGTCAGTCAGTCTGCGCATTTTCCTTAGAATAGTCTCCTCATCTTCCATTGGATCAGCCTTCTGTTTAGCTACATTGTTGGGTAATTTTGTCATTAGATTTAAAAAGTTGGAAGTTATCAGGGGTTTAATACATTTTTTTTATGGCTCTGATGGATTAACTCCTTACCTTCATGAACTGTGAGTTCAGCTTTACAGGACACAGATCCGGCCAAGTTCCTAGCAGTACAGGTGTACACCCCAGAGTCTTCTGGAGAAGCGTTGAGGATCACCAAGGAACATTCATTATCATCGTACACAAATGTATAATGACTGCTCTCGGACAGCAGGGTATCATTCTGAAAACAAGTATGGTAAATTTCAGCGATGGGTCTCCTGGGATTTATTTTAAATTAATTTCTGTTTTTTGGTAAATTTACATTTTTAATTGGATACTTTATATACTTCACCTGTGATTGCATTCAAAGAAATGTAGGACTAGTTCAATCAGACTTGCAAAACTCATTAAATGACTTACAGGTTCCTTAAAATAAACTGTTAAATATGGATAAAAACCTTGAACCAGAGGATGTCAGGAATGGGTTTGCCTTCCACAACCACAGCAAAGCGAGGGGTCTCCCCAGCACAAACGTCCAAATCCTCCATTATGGTTTCAAATGTTGGTGGAGCTGTGGATAGAGTTACATTGGATAGTTAGAGAGACAGGTCGATCAACAGATTGATAGATAAGTCGATATATGGAAGGATGGTGGTGCTGCCTACCTGCCATCTCCACACTGAAGGTACAGCTGTCACTGCCATACTTGTTGGAGGCCAGAAACACCATCTCTCCAGTGTCAGCATTCTTAACTTTTAGCAGCTTGAGCATATGCTGGTCGTCATCTGGCATTGTCATCTCGTACAGGCCTGGCTTGCTGGCCAGGACCACTCCCCTCCTGAGGAAAAGTGTTTGTATTTAAACCAGGATTGACTTTAGGTAACAGAGCAGTGGACTGTCACTGGTCTTATTTGGCACTTGTTTTTATTATTTGGCACACAATAATAGATCATTTCCACATTTTTGCTCTGCAATCTTTGATAGTCACTTTGAATACAAGAGCTGGTTCTAAGTGTTATTATAGTGAATTTATGCTTGTCAGCATATCTACACTCTGTCAGTCCTATAAGATAGATATGATAGACTATAAGGTGACAGCTTTACCATCAGATTCCACACTAATTAATAAATCATGCGATGTCATATTGAAAACTACAGATACAAGTGAAGTATTAATTATGTCATAACAATGCTATAATAATAGGAGCCTTTTGACAATATTTTTTAATTTTGTCAGAATAAAATAAAAATAATGATTGTATACAGTATATTGGATATATACTGGATATGTTGTAAAAAGTAACTGGGGGCAAATGCAAGTAAATAAATAGAGTGCATTCATGCAAAATAGCGGTTTTCTTGTATTATTGATATACAGTATTTAGATATTTATTTATTTATTTATTGTTTTTATTTATTTATATTTTCTGAAGTAATTCCTTTTTTTAAAAATAAAGGGAAATGTATAGAAACTTGACAACAGAGATACAGATACCTTTTCCAGATGACGGCAGCGTTGACATGATTGAGGGTGATAGTGATAGTGACTGACTGGTTTTCCATCACATACACAATGTCTGGCTTATCAGTAATCACCGGAGCCTCCTGAAGATAGGGACCTTGAAAACAAAAAGGCATACACAGATTATATTTAATGAGCTCATAGTACACACTGGTGGGTGGATATATACTCCAATAACCTCAATGTACCTCGGTCGAGGAGCTGCACTGGATCAGTGGCAGATGAGGGCTTGCTGAAGGCTTTGGGGGTAATGCTCAGAACTCTGAAAGCATAGCGCACACTTTTGGAGAGAGTGGTGATGGTATAGATGGTCTCCTTAAGGCCAGAAGCTATGATGGTCCACTGGATGGAGCCCAGGGCTTGTTGTTGAATGGCATACATCAAAGAGCTTGGATCTGAAATTAAAAGGTTTTGATGCAAAATGCTACATCACTTCTTTTCTCTGTCCTCAAAAATACAACAATTTTACAAGCTAAACTCTCATAAAAGCTTAACATGTCATTTTGTCAAGAGTTAGTAATATAGAGTATTGGATTTTACACAATTACACAGTAACACGACTACTAAATTCTAAATAACTTTGGCATAGTTAAGATAAGATGGAGGTTCCTCCCTGACCAAAACTATAAGCCACCAAGTAGGTCCAGAGTTATTAAAATAGTTACAAGAAAGAATATTTCTTGTCGGAAGAAAATGCTGTCAATCAGCAACTACCTTGTAAAATAATTCCTGTTTGCCTTCTTTAACAGATATTGGTCAAATTAATATTATTTTGTGTGTTATATATACACTATATTTGTATATGTTCAATATATGAAGTACATAGGGAGGATGCATGTCTAAAATTTATATTCATTGATTCTGACTGTCATACCAATGGAAGGGTCCAGCCTCCTTGGTTTCTTCCAGCTTAAGGTGATGGTTTTACCAGTGATTGATTCTATCACTGGAGTCCCATCAGGAGGGTCAGGCAGGATATCTGAAAATGATAATATAGGAATTAGAGGTCCAGTTCCATACATTTTTTTCTGACTGGCCAATGTGCTATTTTATAATGATTATGTGAACAAAATATGCTTTTGTTGAGGTATGTGGCAAAAAAGGAAATGAAAATCACCTGTAACATAGAGATGAGCATAGCAGGTGGCCTTGCCTACTTTGTTAGAGATGACGCTCTTGTAGACACCACCGTGGGCATGGCGCACAGAGCGGATGACAAGGTTGTGGACATCTCGAACTGCAGAGAAGCAGAGAAGGGATAGTGAAAGGATATGATATGAGGATATAATAGTTTATATATGCAATAATGACCTACAAAATGAGACTTCTTTCACCAGAAAAACAAACATCAGTCATTTATTTAAATGCTTAAGATGACCCAAGTTCATGGATGCTGACTGCAGCTCAAATAACGGTCACCAGTGTCATTAATGAGAAGGAATTTCTGAAACTTACATATAGCACCTTTAATTGTAGAGTTGGCAGATCATTAAATGCTAATATGAATTGTTTTGTCTTCCCCTTGTGTTGCTACCTTGGGGAGGCTTGTGTGCCTCTGTGACTGAAGGCTACCAGTAGGGGTCATACCCCCAGCAGGTTTCAGGGTAGATGCCAGATGGCGGCACCTGGCCCTCCAGGTTGGGGTTAGGCATGGGGCTAACAACTCCACCCGGTGAAATACCATCCTGTTACAAAAACTGCTACAAATGCCAGATGGTTGCAGCCTTATGTTCCACAGGGAACAAACAGGATTAAGTAAGAATGAATTGTTTTGTAATGTTTATTGGTGCATTGGGTTGTTTGGGGAGGCACTAACAAATTACCTATTATGTCGTTTACATATGAAAACTTGTTGGAGAGCACATATGACTTTATTTAAAAATTAAATTATTACTTTTTATTGTATTATTATTATTTGTTAAAATCATGAGGTTTTGCAAGATGAAGTCCCATGCAGGCAAGCACAGAAGGAACCTCTAACTTCTCACTCTTGTGCCAGATAACCCATATTTAGGTTGGTGTTAGTACATACATTTGTTATAATAAGGGTTTTACACTAAGACAAATTCATTTGATTTTAAAAAAGTTATCCTTCATATAATTTGTAATGTATAGTGTATTTTATTTTGAGCTTTACTTAATATTCATTTTACTTTAACCCTCAATAAAATCTTAAATATACTGCCCAGGGTCCAGTTGCTTTGCAAAGACTGGAGTTTTAGGGCTGAACATTTGGTGAATGTGAATCCATTTTTAAACACTTACACTGTGTCATCTTTCTGTCCTCAGTGCTCTCAATCCTTTTGCCATTGTGAAACCAGACAATGGAGGGGTATGGCAACCCAGCAACTTTACATTTGAGCACAGCCTCCTTTCCCTCAATCACATCCAGGTCATAAAGGGGTTTGATGAAGTCAGGCATGGTGAAACGCTCCACCTCATTCTCTGGGACCTCTGGCTCCTCTGGGATCGATGGCATCTTCTCCAGTTTAGCCCTAAAGGACAAGGACGACAGTGATCGGAGACAGTAGGTTAGGAGGCTTTAGTCAATTTTATAATCCATAACCTTGAAAAGTCTACAAGCAGACAGAAAAGAGGCACAACGTCCAAGAAATAATATGCTCCTACATCTGTGAGGAGATGGCTGGCCGTGGTTCTTGTATGTAAAGTTCAGCAGAACTCTCTGCATCGCCGTGACTGTTACGGGCTATGACAGTGTAGAAACCCTCATCCTCATTGGTCACATGAGAGATGATCAGAGAGTGGCGGCCACCCTCCTGCAGAATACGAACGTCCTCACTTTCTGTGAGCGGATGGTCTATCAAGAAAAAAAAAGTCAGTATTAACACATCGAACAAAGTGTGTTATAAATCATAAAAACAACAGAAAAACTCAATCAACTTTTAGAATAGCCAATTTGGATTTTCCTTAGGAGTTGTACAATCCTACCAAAGTGACTCCAGATGACCTTAGGAGATGGTGTCCCACTGACTTTGCAGTCGAATCGAGCGTTACGCCCCTCAATCACTTCCAGAACGTCCAGCTTGCGAGTGAAGAGAGGTTCAGTGGAGGGGATGACTTTGAGTTTGCCACATGAAGTCACTTCCTCTGGAGTGTAAAGAATATAATTTAGAAGCAGCAGACGATATGGATAGGACAATTAATAACACAATTTTAATTCCAGATATCATTTTTATTCATTATAAGTAAATCCTGTGTACAATGGCTCAAACAACATGCTGGTGTACAGAGTGACAGATACCTTTAGCTGTGCTGAGCTTGCACATGTATGTCCCACTGTCGTCCTCATGCACTGAGTTGAGCAGCAGCCGACAATTTCTTCCATCAAAGTGCATCTTACAGTTGAGTAATGCTGGCTGGATCAGTTTCCCATCTGCAAGCCAGTCCACATCAGTGTCCTTCGGTCCGATGACATGACACTCGAACAAAACTGTCTCTCCAGCGTTGGCAGTGATGTCCTTGACGGGGCGGATGACAGCCAGACCTGGCTCAACTGGTGGTACTGGGAGTAAATAAAGAACATCTTCTCAAGAGTGCTAGTGTTAAGTGATATTTGAATGGTGGTGTTGTGTACTAGTTGCTGGTCACGATAAATGTTTTCACTTAGCGTTATGGCATCAGTGTTAGAAATATGCTGAGTAACAACAAGCAAACTAGTGCAATCGAGTCATAATGTAGCAAATAGTGAATTACCAACAAAAGAATGAGTGGAATATGGATTTGTATGTTCGCAAACGTGAGAAGTAAAACAAACACCAGTCGAAAAGAAGCATACCTTTTACCTCCAGCGTCCCTTCACACTGCTTTGTCCCATACTCATTAATGATCTTACAGGTGTAAATCCCAGAGTCTGCTCTCACTGCTGACTTAATGGTCATTTCAAAAGTGCCATCTTCTTTCTCACGGACAATGTGACGTGGGCCTGTTTTTACCGTAACTCTGTCCCTCAGCCTACAAAAGAGAAGAATTAACAATTGTCGCTATGTTTTAAAAAGAGATGAATCACATACCACTCTGAGATTTTTTAAATTTTATTTATGCAATGTAGGTTGACCAATTTTTTTCAATATCAAGCTCTTTTCTGGCTGAGTTATGAAGGGGGTGGATTGTCCAAGACTGACAATATTATGTAGTGTATTCTCTTTTCTGCTATTGTCTTGGGACTCATGACTAACTCCAATGACAAATTCATGATTCAGCTTATCATTGTCTCCTGTATTAATGTGCAGGGCTGGTATTATTCTGTATTGCTCTCATCGCCAACAAATCCCATGAAAAGACTAAAACTAATGTGTTAGTTCATCTGTCAGTACTTTCCAAATTCTCTACCCCGTCTGTGACACTCAACCCCAGACCTGATGGCTCCTACTGGAGATGTAACTCTGCAAAAATGGGTCACAAATATACAGTATAATTTTTAAAAAAGGTTAAGTCATTTCCAAAAAAAGCTAAGTATTTTGGTTACTCAAACAGGGGTAAATAGTGCATTATTTGGGGACTATTTCAGCCATGAATTAATACACATTTGGTGGGAGTGACGGTTTGGGGTTCTCATGGGATTTGTTGACAATAAGAAAAATATAGATATTGGCACCCTTCTCTTTTAAAGCTGTTGTCCTAGCTAACAACACCAATCAAACATCACTGGCTGGTAGAACATATGAAGACGTGTTCTGCAAACACTGAAGGACCTGACCCTTCTGAGGGAGTGCTATGAGATCTGGCTCTACTTGTTGACAAACTCAACATTGCATGTGAAATCCAGACGTTTGTCTAACCAGGCATTTGTGTCTCTAGGCATTTAGAAGCTCCATGGTAAATGGGGAAAGCATGTTACGCACGCTCAATAAACTTTGTGCTTCCGGTTCCTTTAACAGATGCATCAAAGCAGCGTGCTCTAGAACAAACTATGCAGCCAAGCGAGCTTGCCCATAGTTTATGATACCCAGAAAGCCTTTTCCATGTCCCATGCAAGCAATGAGCCTGAGTAGTTTGATGAAATGAGGAGACCTACCAATACAGCATGGGTTTGGGTTGTCCACTTATTCGGACAGACATGGTGACTTCCTGTCCTTCAATGACAGCTTGATCATTCATTGTTACCTGTTTGAAATGTAATGCACGTTAGAAGATGAGAGATGCATTTTACCTCTAGGTTTTATTTTATAGATGTGTTGATGGGATGACCACACAGCAGATAACACTTTGATACAATAAATCAATATTGATAGAATCACAGACACCCTGTACATAACAAATTGTCATGCAGAATTCTGCAACAGACCAGTCAAAAATGCAGTTGAGTAGGTGTCAATGCTAAACATACAGATCTCATACAGTACTCTAAAAGGGAGAGTCAGTGAGGTATATAATCAGGCCCAGCTCTGAGTAGTCTCACCAGGAATGCTGGGGGTTTCTTGAATCGTGTGTCGAGGATCCTCCTTGGCTCTGGTGCTCCAAAATCCATGCTTTCCTCCAGGGGACTGAGATACTCCTCATCAGATGTAATAGGGCTGCTGATGTCTATTGGCACACCCAGGATCCCCTTTGGCTCCTGAACAGGCTCTGTAAAAGCAATAAGGTTACATTATGTTTTATGTAGTTTGATACAACAACAAGCAATCCCTTTATGTATCTTTCATTTGCCTGTACAAACACATTTTTGGCTGGACCGGCCACAGACCAGCCCCATAACCACGGTTGTCTGTGAGTGAGTGATGAAATTTCACCATTGGTCAGCCAGCCCAGTGTTGGAGTTTCCTCATTGGCCATTACTCTTTCAAAATGAATCAGCGCAAGATGATGGAAGCGGAGGACAGCAGCGCGACGCTGAGCGACTGTGTTTCCTGCTCCGAGCTCTGATGCTCTCAGCTTCAGTATTGAATGCAGAGAAGTCAGCTAAACTCCTGTTTAAACAGACACATATCAGCATCTCTACCATTCTCCTCCTCTACCGTCCATTGTGATCAACTCTCTGACTGGCAGAGCTGTCAGCAGCCGGCAGGAGAGACGTTCTGTGCTGTGCTCGGATTTTATAATTGAACACACAAACGAAACGATTCACGTCACAAACGATGAACAGCAGTATTAAAACATGAGTCTTGCAGGTAAAACATGCAACTCATGTAGCTGATCACTGTAGGGTGGGGCGGCTGCTCTGAAGTTGTGCTTTATTTGACTGTAACTGCGGTAACCAAGCAGACATTAGCCTCCAAAACTTTCATTTACAATTTCTGCCGCAGCCTCCATGATCATCGACCGGGAAAGAGACAGAACAAAGCCGCATAGAAGTATGAGGGAGAGCGCATAGTTAAAGCACCCCAAATAACAATCCCTCATACAAAACACTCGATGCAGAGTGAAAAACGAGAGACATCTGCAGAGTGAAACAAATAAAGAGCAGTGGGAGTCAACAGATAGGTAATTAGAATAATTAGAATTTAAATAAGTTCTCTTTCAAATCAAACATCCCAAAATATGAGTGGAAAGTATTGTTCTTGCAACTGCATTTATAACCTTTTTTTTCACTCAAACGTAGCTTAACCATGTCATGTGATATGCTACTTCGTTATAGGCTTCATTATAGGCTACTTTAACAGCAAATACTGGGACCATTAATATCAACATTTAATATCCAGGTTACTACCACTGACTATCCCTGTAACAAATTGGCCACAATTTCACACATTGACCATACACAGTCTAGCCATATACTAGGTTTTAACCTAGTCTTATTTCATCACTGAGAGTGCTGCTCAATGAGAACATAGGAGTTCAAGGAGTTCATGTATTCAAAAAAAAAAAACAAAAAAAAAAAACAGCAACAAAGCATTTCAGATTATTTTAAGCTCCCCTTAAAACAATTTGAAATGTCAGATGTGATATCCAAACAATAGTTGATTCACAGTGAGTGGAGCCAGTGAGCCTCAGTGGGCAATTTATAGGTTCAGTTTCGCCTCTTAGTTGCTATGGTAACTATAAGTGAGGTTGTTCAGCTGGAATATATGGCACATACAATTTGCTGAGAGAGATAATGATAAGGGAGCTGGGGAAAAATAAGCTGAAACACAATGCCAATATGGGAAGAAACCAAAATATGTTTTTAAGCACTAGTTTTTAAAAAGATGGTATGTTTAAAACCCGTACCAAAAATAAAGAGTACTGTCAAGTACTTTGGCTTCTTATTTAATATGTGCTTTATTTCAACACTAATCCATGGAAAAAATAGGTGCCCTGTTCCATTTTTGACAGACTATAATAACAATTCTGTTTTTATAATAATAACTGGTTTCAGGTAAATTAAATGGGCAGATATATACAACAGTATAGATAACAATGAAACAAACAGGATGTCTGTCATAACAGCATATTCCTTTTCATGCTCATTTCCATATTTCTTTCTGGTTTTCTGGTTCAATTTATAATAAGCACCTGCTGTGTTTGTGGACACAATTAAAAGTTGGCTCCATAGAGTAATTTTACTAACCAAGCAATTAATGGCTTTGCATAATACTCCTGATCTAATAATTCAAGAGGTAATAAGGTAATAATTCAAGTTCTGAAGAGCCATAACTGAACATGAAACACAACAAAACATTACTGAATATAGTCACTTAATTTAATTTAATTTGTTATCTGAAAATTAAAACTTACCTGCTTTAATTATGAGGCTGGCACTGCTGGACGCTCTGCCCTCCTGATTAACAGCAGTGACACAGTATTTCCCACCATCATGTACTTTAGCCGATTTTATGAGCAGACTATGTCGTTCACCCTCCACTTTGACTGCGTAATTTGCAATGCTGGTGATTTCATTGTTGTCTTTCGTCCAGGTAACTTCAACAGGGAAGACAAATACAACCATTTATTCATTGCTTAAATGTACATTTCAAAATTACCTTTGAGGGTTTTGTTGTCAAAACACACAAAGTACAACATGTTACCTTCAGGAATGGGGGTGCCAGCAATGATGCATTTTAGTAGTACATCTGCACCAGCGGACGCTACGGTGTCCTGGAGGGGAAACTCAAACACAGGGGCCTCCATTGGGTCCTCTTCAGCAGACACATACGAATCATCTGAAGAATCTGCATGGTTTCACAAAAGAAAAGCCTGAGGTCATTTCTTTTCCATGATCAAATTAGTGGAAAGCCCCCTCTACTAAGGCATGAGTATTTGATTAATTAAAAATGAAAAACAATCAGACTGGAACTTGACATTACCACAGAAAGCTAAATGAAAGAAGCACAACATATCTAACCTAACTCTGGAGACATAGGTCGTGAACGACGGTTCCTTCCTTTGGTCTTCTGCTGTTGTCCCTCTTTACCACTAACAGTAATCTGCTTAGGTTCACTTGTCTTCACAGGAACATCCTCCTCCAATTTTTCATCTTCAACAACAATTGTGGGGATTTTTATCCTAGAGGCTTGTTTGGGGAGCTCCACCTCCATTTTCTCCTCTGTTGGAGCAACTGGTGTCATTCTTGGTTGTTTTGTGGGAGCTTGAGGAGGGACATCATGCACAATGACAGCCCTTTTTTGAACCAGTGGACTTTCAGGTCTGTTTTCAATTTTTCTTAATACTACTTCTATTGGTGTCTTTCTTCCTGAGGTATCATCTTTTTGTGATGTTTGCACAGGAGATTCAGGGACATGCGGGGATTCTTGCATTCGTGATACCCTTTGTACAAGCGGACTTGGGGCTCTTCGCTCAACCTTGCGTAATGTCATGTCAGCAACATTTCTGCTTGGTGACTCTTCCCTTTGCTGTTGGTGTAATGCTGGTGATGATGATCTCTGAATGATTTCTGTAACTGGACTGACTCTACTTAATTCTCTCACTGATCGTTGTCCTGGTAAGTCCGATAACTGCAATGACTCTGGGGTGCCTGCAACCTCTCCAAATCTACTGACTGTTACAGTTGTTAGACCACTGCTTGCTGTCTTTTGGGGTTGGGAATAACGCAGTTCTTGTTGTGTTTGCTGTCCTTGCTGCATTCGTAGCTGATTTAGTTCCTTTTCTCTCTTTTCCTTTTCCAACTGAGCACGTTCCCTTTCTTGGAGCTTTTGAAGGACTTGTGGAGGAATAGGTTCAAGTTTCCTGAAAGGCTGGCGCTGCTTGGCCCTCAGAGTGAGCTGTTCAGTTGAAAATGATTTCTTCAGATGGGGTTTTCCAACAAGTTTTTTAATACGCTGGAGCTCCTCAGTGAACTTATTCTCGATGTCCTGAACTTTTTGGGAGTAGCGAGGTTTGTCCTCCAGCGAAGCAGCTCTTTGTCTAAACATAGATCTCCGTTCAGCAGCATCTTCTTTGAGAGCCTCTCTTAGATCTTCCCTTGAACTTTCTCTAGAGATGCCCATCCGGCTTCCTCCATCATCTGAATCAACAGATCCAGCACGATTAAACCCTGCCCAGGATCTCCCCGAGATGGAACCTTCTGGAAAATCAAGGCTTCGCCTCCGCTCTTCTAAATCACGGACCTTCTCAAAAACTTTTGAACTCGCTCTGGTAAGCTTTGGGGATGGTCTGAGAGTAAATTCTTTCCGGGAGTACTCACTCAGTGGAGTCTGTGGTCGGGAATCCTGGGTGCTACTTTGGGACATAGATTTTGGCTGCTTAACCTTTTCTTCAAACTCCGCAGGCACTGTGTCTTGGTATTCTGTTGGCACAACAGTTTTTTTCCGCAAGCTGAGAGGTGTAGTTGAACCGGAGCGACTTGGCATTGGAGAGGTGGAGGGACGTTTGACAAGTCTTGGGGATGGAGGTGGGAGGACTTGTGGAGGAGATTCTCTTGTAAAATCGTCTGACTGGCTCCTGAAATAGAGGATTTTATGCAAAATTTGTAGGTTGTTACTAATTCGCAATCTGCTTGCATTGTATTTTAATGAAGACATGAAATATGAGTCCAATAATACAATCAGCACACTGGTCCTTTTTTAAAAACTGCTAGGTAATTTGCATTTTTCTTTCTTGCCTGGTTGTGTTAGAGTGATCCTCGTGTCCATGTGTTCTACTGTCATCATCTGCACATTTGTCCATCACTGCATTTCATATAAAAAAGGAGATATGATAATCAAGTATTTGCACAAATCAACATTTTTATATAAACAATCAATCAAAAAATTAATTGTAAAGTTGTCAATCACAATGACAAAACCGCAGAGAATTAACATATGACTCTGCAGGTCCTCTCAGGTCTACAGAGCATTTTAGTGTCTTTGAGCTAATTGTTTTGTTTTTTCCAACCTACAGACTCAGCTCTCATCAGCTTTGTACCCAGTTACAGCAGGCAGCTGTATTTAGTGAAAAAGCTCTGTTAAACCAACTGTCAAAAATCAAACAGCAGACAAAGTTAGTGACTGGCTGGTGGAGCATTTAGCCGATACAGAGCCAGACATTTCCCTCAGAAGTTGTTAAAAAAAAACCAGAGCTAAAAGGAGAGTGAATGTTGGACTTACATTCATCAAGTGGACATAAAGCCAACTCTAAATAAATGTTTATGTTGCTCTGTGTGGATAGGTATTTGCAAAAACACTGTTGTGGTTGGAACTCGTACCGCTGCCTCATTGTGGCCAAAAAAAACCTTTTAATGCAGCTTTAACAGCAAATGCCTTTCTTTTAAACATTTTTAAATTCTCATTAGTGTCTATAATTGTTACAATACTGTAAAATTGATTGAAATTTCAACAGTAAAACAGAAATGAGAGAAAATCCAAAAATGTCCACAGAAAAGCTGAAAACAAGATGGATACCTGTATGCACAGCCTGGTCCTCAAGATCCCCACTATCTTCTTTGGTCTCAAATTGGTCTCCACCTTCATCCTCTGTTGTTTCAGAATCTGAAAAAAATATAAAGTAAAACAATTAAAACCTGACTAAATTGAGTTTTAATTGGAGTAGTTTAGAAAAAACACTATTGGTTGAGAAAACGGTGCAAGTTAAGTGCAACGAGAATAAGTGACAATATAAAACCACATACTAATGATAGATTGTACAATTTTTTTTATTTTCTGCACAAGTGGAAAATGATGTTTCCATAGTGGCGGCAGAAGAAGCAGAGAGAACACACTGTTACTATAGGAACCAATGGAATACCTTATCCAGTTCAGTTGACTGTTTGATGGTGTTAAATGAAAGGCAAACAACAATTCCCAGTGCAAATTGATGCTGAAGGTGACACATTTTATTTGGACGAGTATGCTAGTGTGATTTGAAACACTAGAACTGAATCTCAGATATGGAAACAAATGGGTGCATTGTTCTGTCAAGTGCAAAGTGTCTAAATTAACTTTGCCAAATAATACTAAAACTTAAGTTTTTCATTGCATTGGACCTTTTAAAATCTCTATTTTGTTATGTCAATGGCAGCTGAATGCACTTTGAGCTTTGTCACTGTCTTTGAAAAAAAAAGAATTGTTGTAACCCTCAGGGTCTCATTAGCATTGCTAAGCTGAATGTACTATATTAGCTGCAGCTGAATTATTGCTGAGTCTTTATAATTCATAATTATCTCATCAACACCTGCAAGATAATATATGGAAGGGAATAAAATTCATGGGAGCAAAGGTGCTTTAGTATTTTTTCAGAGGAAAACCGACTTTTTTGTTCCATTTTGTTACTCTTCAGCCAAAAATGTGTTCCAGCTGTACCATCTGAAAGATATGACTATTTTTCTCAGAGTGAGAGAGAGAATTCAGTCATTGGTAGAACTCAAAATAGAAAGCACTATTGAGTCATTGGCATCCCAGCAGCTCTCATGAGGTATTTGCTTCACAGTAGGTGGAATTACTTATAAAAACAGGGGCTATCTGTTGTTCTCTTGCAGTAGAACAACACAATAGCATATGTCACTGTAAATGCTTGCATGAATGTAGTGGATTTTTTTTTTTTTTTAAATCCAAAATAAGTTACACAGTGAATATCTTTACTTGATCTTTTCTGTCAAACAATTACTTTTTGGTAAAGAAGCAAAACAGGTGAACGCTCTCGTATGGTGTGTGTGTGTGTGGTAAGCTCGTGATGTTACTCATAGCTATTAAATCAGCATTCATTGCAAGTTACATTGCACATTCATGCAATAGATTTGAAAATAAAACTCCCTTTGCAATGCAATCTCACTGCCAGAGCAGTGCATACTCTAATTAACTTGTTGTTGTGTTTGTTGTGTTTTATTTATTAAAATGTCTTAAGTGGCAACATTAGTCTGTCGTGCTAATAGTTTAGGAGATGTATTTCCCCAAAGCATTAGTCTAACTAATCTCAAATACTGAATCAGTGCCCACATTACAAAAACAACAAAATACACATTACAGTGCATATCAGTCTTGCCTAATGTAAAATCTGAAACATAATCATAAAGGTCTATTGATTAAGCAGTCATTCTTATAGCCAGCCATGTGACCAGTTGACAATCCAAATGGCTTCTGTAAACTGATACAACGTCAGAAAACAAAGACATTTTAAAAACAGCCAAACAGGACATTAAACAAATGAATAAATAAAATCACTGAGCCAGAATTAGAAATTAAAAAAAGGCCAATGCTTTCTTTTTCATTTTTATCACAGTCATAAAAAGAGATTAGATATAAAAGCTTAGATATAAAAGTATTTATATCTAAGCTTCTAACTATTTCAACACAATATTGTTCAAGCGCTTAAGACAACCAGTTAAGTATTTTGCTGCATCACCCTCAAGAGGTTGGTCATTATATTTTTAAGGCTAGAATTTGGACGGTACTGCACATACTGCACCAAAGTGCCAAGATTAATAAGACTGAGTATACACAAAAGCATTTAATGAAAAGTATCCTGTAGCATTTTTGACCATTAGTGTTGCTATGGAGCAATGTTTTTATGATTATTTGTTTTTATGTGCCTGTGCATGAACACGCGTTCGACGTGTTACACATTCCTGGTGATGGTTTTACACTATTCCACTTATTGACAGTTGATGGCGGTAACACTGCAAGAAAAATGGCAATGCTTCAGCAAAGGCAAGGAAGAAGCTAGCAAACATGGTGATCGTAATGAGGATGAATATACAGTTAACCGGTTTGTCATGCCTCAAGGATACACACAATGCATTTTGGTGATAAACACTGAATGTAAATGTAACTTTGTATACAATAAAACCTCACAGAGTACCTTTAAGGCCTGCTGAAATTTAGTCAGTTTTCATCAACCAACCCCAGCTGTCTTTTATAATATTCTTATATGGACATTTTAGTCCAGAATATATTGATGCCAATCTTGGGAAACTAAATCAGAAGTCTAGGATGAGCTGGAATTGTGCCATATTTGGGGTTGCAAGTCTGGTGGACATGTCCATGTGTGTGTTGCAACAATAATTTGTTAACATTAAATTTACTTTAAAGGAAATGTTTTTGGATTTTTTCCAAGTCAGCCTCAAAGCACACCTTGAATAGTAAGCTAGTTAAGAATGAAGAAGCACCTTTCGTAGACATCCTGTAGCTTGATTAGTATGGCATATCAGGGGGTTGCATTGTGATTGATTGCATGGTGTATTACCCAACTATTGCCCCAGGAAAGGATGGTTCATAAACCCGTCACTCTGTAACCCCACAGAAAACCACATAGCTCAAGTCACACCAAAACTAGATTGATACTTTGTTGAGTACTACCTCAATGTCTTAGTTTTGTCCTTTATGTTGTAATATTTTTAAGAGGGGAAAAGAAAATAGCTATCATCTTTCGATTATCGTCTTGATTTTTAATTAGGCTAATTTAAGATTCACACTGCAATGGGTGTAAGGTAAGGGAAAGAATATGTTTCCAGTTTAGGATATTGATTTACAGTATGTACAGTATATCTAAAAAGGAGGAAATCCATAGTTGTGATAAGAGCCCTCATATGAACAGCATTGACTTGAGAAACATCACTGCATACACTGCATTTCAGTGCAACTTTGAAAGTCTTCTGTAATTCTTTTAAGTTAGTTCAAAGCTATGATGCTGCCTTGAGCTTGGTGATTTCAGAGTTCTAATGGTAGTTATTAATGGCCACGGCAAATATATTCTACAATTACATTGGTGAGATCTACTTCCCTTTCAATTAAGGGTTTAAAGAATATCTTGAATCTCCTTTAATCGTCTTCATAGCATTTGACACTCTCAGCTGAGAGAACATTTGTGTTCACTTGTTAAGCAGTAATAATGAATTGTTTCTGTAAACATTTCAAATGAAATCATTTATGATGTTCAACATACAACATACATACTAATAAATGGTTAAATCAGTACAGAAGGAAAATAAATAGACTCATAATTGACAAATATAAATTGAAATTGCACTTGCCTGATCTTTTCTTTGGTTTGGATTTTTTTTTTTTTATGGCCACTGTTGGTATGTCCGCGACAGGTATTTTTTGTCTTGGCTTACATTCAGCAGCAGGGTATTCCCCGAGATACACTGGGGGTTCCGAGCCATTACTACACGCCTAAATCTGGACATTTTCTATGAAGACATCAACAGGTAACATCTGACTTGTATTTGAAAGATTCAACTTGTTATATAACGTAAGTCTGCTAACATGCAAGATAAAAGCTTCTCAATCAAATGCAAATAAAAATGGTAAGAAGGCACTTTGTCCGTTATATAACAAGTTGCACCTCAGAGTCTCAGCAGTTCTTCTGAGATAATCCGTCTCTGAAAAGCATAGATTATAGACCTCCATTCGCAGGTGGAAACGTCTTTTGAATGCATATCATCCACTCTGAGGGAGCCCCCCTGTCCACACAATAGCCAGCGACAGTGTAAGCATCTTCCCCCGCTGTGTTCCACCCCACAGGCAGCGCACACCGATAGGCAGAAAAACCAGTGGGAGTGATCCAGCCCTCTCGAGATCAGTGTTCTACAGCATTGGTTGACATTTTTCATTTTTTCCTTCCTCCCCATGTGTCTGTGTCTTATTCCTCAACTGGTGTAATGAGCCGATGTTGTGTTGCCGGCAGAGAATGGGAGAATCACTGCAACAGCTAAAGGGACCTCCTCACTCCTCTGCATTGCTGGAACACAGCAGATGTGTTACTGACTGCTTAGACGGACTGCACTAAGCAGTTCTGTTTCCAAAGGATGTGAGATTAAATTACTTTACTCACTGCTACACTCATAAAAGATAGTAGAGCCCTTGTATTATTGTGCTAATGTTTAATAGCATTTTGTGTTCGGTGGAACAATTCTTGAATATTCTGCAAATGGCATCACATGATGTCTTTTGATTGGCTCAGTTTCCCTGATGGGGAAGGGAAAGGACTCACTGTTTACATATTTAATTTCACCTCTGAGTATCAATCAGGAGACTGAAATAGCGATGCTTAAAAATGACATTTCAATCCCAATGTGCTCAAGACAAAATAACACTGTGAGCATGATTTCATCATGTGAGCATGATGAAAGTTTGCTTACACACTTACTGTAAGTAATTTCAAATTTTTAAACAAAACTACAGTAAAAAAAAAAAAAAGCTCACTACACCAACAATCTGATAATGTCTCAATATGAATGCTTATTAATAATAATTCACAATAAATATCTAATGGTTGCAGCCACAAGGCACAATGTGAAGGAAATATAGTTCACTTTAATGATTGCAAATACCTACAGCTGGCTTAATTACATGGTCTGAAATCTGTTCACGGAGAGTGCCTTGTTTCTTTGGCAACTGTACTTTATATGGACCCTTTTTGTTTGTTTTGTGTTTCATATATTAATTCAACATTAATTTAACAGAGGGGAATTCTGTTATCCTTCTCGTCTTGTGACAAAAATAACACAATGTTTTGTGTTAGACAACAGTATAGGTTACGTATAAAAATAATAACCCATACTAATTACAGTTTCTCATTGTAGATGTATAAATATTACTTTGTCTGTGTAATGTGTCATACATTCAAGTGATATTTCCCAACATCTTATGTCAACACTGCTGCTGCTTGCACACAGCAAATGCAAAGGCAGCCAGTCACAGCTTTTATTCTAAGTTGTTTTATGGTTACTGTCAAAAATCAAGTGTTTGAATGACTTACTGATGCTAAAATGCTAAACACTGCACCTGTAATAAATTCTGTTCTTTTAAATCTCCATTAATCGATGTAATGTTAATAGGGTTGCTTACATTAATTAGAATTATCATGCAATTCTGCAGTCCCTGTCAGCTTTAGCTTTTTTAGCCTCTTTTAGCTAATTTGTTGCTGTTTACGGTTTGCTTTAAAGAAAGAGGAAGCATCTGCAAATGATTCTGTCTTGGCAGTTGCTTGTAGCATGTTGTGAAGTTCTTCTACCCCCAAGTGGCCAAAAAAAAAAAAAAAAAAAATCTTATTATTGCAGCTTTACAAGTTTTTTTTTTTTTTTTAAAAAAGACTATCAATGGCCATGAGATAATTTAATGCTAAACAGTGAATCAACTTGTTTCGAGAATTTTCTTGGCTCAAAATAAGAAGTGATCCGTTCTTTCCTGCCTTGTTTCAAGATAAATGTGGATCAGCTTCACAACATCACCAGAATTCTTACTTAGTTAACAAACAATTAACACTAATTTGGGAAATGCACATTTCTGGGCCCGTTTTGTTGCTCGGTGGTGCTTTGGTTTGTTCCACGGCATAAAGAACCAAATATAGATTATGTCAAACTTTGTTGAAATATCTCCAAATAAAGTGGATTATGATTTTTTTTCAAGTTAAAACAAATATCCAGGGCACATATTTCACAAAGAGCAAGAACATCTTTCTAGAATCACAATTTTCCAAAAATGGACGAGTAAAACCAATCACATGGACTGGACTGTTTGAGATATTATTGGCTTCTTTGTTTTTATATATGCACTGTTATTACTCATTTGCTTGTCTTTACTGTAGATTATTGCTATTCTCTTTGTTTTGCATTCACTGTACATCCGGATACATCTGGTTACTGATACGCATCACAAAAGTAGCTCTGCTGTAAATAAAATATCATATTTAAATAAAAATCATAAAAATCAGTATTTGTTGCAATCAACTGATTTTGTATACAGCCAACATTGCAAATTGCATGTTTTGTAGTTTGCTCCAGGCAAGATTTGCTGTTGATCGAGATAAAATGTGAGTTAGGGAATAGATTATAAAAAGATTTTCAATGTAGCTTCACAATTATATGTGACTACACAGGCTGCACATAACTGTGTAGTAAAGGCCGTGTTATGTAAAGATCATATTATATAATACAAGATACAAGATCAGTTACATCTCAGTCCATAATGCACAAGATACACTGTAAAAAATGACTGTGAAATTTACATAAAAACTATGTAAAATCCCTACAGAAAAGTATTGTAAACTCAAAAACATATATTTTTTGTTTAAAGTACAGTGAATTTTTGGAAACTATTAAACAGAATGTTTTTGTTATATTTACAACAACAATATGTGATTACAATCAAATTTATTTGTTAAAACTACAAATATTGGTAACAAAAACAGAGAAATACTGTAATACTCATAACAAAACAATTTAGTTAATTTCACATGCAAATATTGTAAAAACTATAGTTTTAGTCAGTTGTTTTAAAAAATACAAATATATGTAAGTCACTTTACAAGTTTATGCTGTAATTTTAACATGATTGATAAAATGATGCAAATTGACGTAGGCCTATTTAAAATGTTTTCACAAAAAAGTTTTATTGTGAACCTGAGAGGTTACCTATCTATTTAAATATAAAAAATATACAATTTTAATAACATTGCATTTATAATTTAGGCTATTTGTAGCATATTGTAGAGTGTGTGTATAAGACATTCAAATTATTGATATATGCAAAGTAACACTGTTCAGTCCTAATCCTTGTATGCTTTATGTTTCTTTTAGTCTTTATCATTATCATTTTCACAGGCTAAACAACCTAACAGTGCCACCTCTAACCACTTGTACTTTTACTCTCTCATTGTGCACTGAGTCCTCCTAATTTTGAAATTTAAAAGTGCGCAGCTGAAGTTCGTCTCTGATTGGATAATGACGTGAGGGCGGGAGAAGCGCGAACCATTAGCCGTTAGCGTCACTAAGGAGCCAGTGTGCAGTCTGCAGAGCAGAGAACGGAGCAGAAATCTTCGGACCACTTCATTTTAAAAGATTTTAGGACAAATCTACAAGTTTTTTGGAGGGTCTGTGGCTGTTCAATTGGAAGGTAAGCTTCATATTTAGGCTACTCTTTTTTCGAGACCAGACGAAAATGTGTGCTGAAAGCTAGCTAGCTAGCACCAGTCCATATTTAAGACCAGTAACGTTAGCTCAATGTGTGATAACTTAATTCAGCTGAAAAGCACAGGCAAACATTTGAAATCCTAAAAATGATCACCTGCGTCTTTTGTAAAAGCAAATTTGTTACATTAAGAGGCTATGTACTGCATTGCAGAGTACATAGGAATGAGCCTCATTGTCTTTTCAAATGTGCTGGCGCCAACTGTAGTCAAACATTTACCACTTACTCAGCTTTCAAGGGCCATTTTTATCGTGTGCACAATGCACCTGCACCGCAAGCTGCTCCTAAAGCTGTTGTTGCGGATTTAAAATGCGCAGTTTCATTATGTGCCCGCAATTTACACACGGTGAAAGAGCTAGTGTCTCACTTAAATGATCATTTTGGAGAGGGCAGGTCTGTGTCATGTCCAGTAAGTGGTTGTAAGCATGTGTTTACAAAAAAGTCATCATTTACTTCTCACATGTGTAGGAAGCATAAAGCATGCTCCCCTGATGGTATTGATGACATGTACAAGGAAACTCGCCTTCAGCCCCCAAATGTCATTGCCAGTACAGATGATTCAGAAAGCACACATGAAGCCATGCCAACAGCTAGTGCAGCCAGTGATATGCCAGAGAATGATAGTCAGTCTTATCTCAGAAACATGTGTCTCTTTTACCTTAAACTGCAAGGACAGCTGCTTATTCCTGCCTCTACTATACAGACTATTGTTGAGGAGATGCAAAATGTGCACGAGTTAGGTCAAGCCTACACAATAACTAAAGTAAGTTCTTTATTAAAAAATGATATGAGCCTATCAGATGAAGCAGTCACTAAAATATGTGACTGCATTAAAGAGTCAGATTTGTTCTCTGCCTGTCATCAGGGACAATTAAGAACAACATACACCAGAAATCAGACATTCACAAAAATGTTTAAGTACACGGAACCCCAAAAAGTGCTATTGGGAATGGATGAAAACATGACACAAAAATTTGCGTACTACATACCAGTGGCAGAAACTCTGAAGAGCTTTTTGCACTCCCAGTTATGGAGGAATGCACAGCCACAACAGTTTGGAGATCCTGATGTAGAGGTTTTTACGGATTTATATGATGGAAAAATTTTCAAATGTCACCAGTTCTTTAATGAAAACCCTGAAAGCCTCAAACTGATTTTGTATCAAGATTCATTTGAAATTGTGAATCCCCTGGGTTCTGCTAAAAAGACACACAAAGTTCTTGCAGTTTATCTTTCATTAGCAAATTTACCCATTCATTTGCGTTCAAATACTGATAATATGTTTTTAGTCTTGTTGTGTGTTGAGAATGACTTAAAGCGTTTTGGAATAGCCAAAGTTTTCTCAGAGTTGTTGGCAGATCTGAAATCCTTGGAGACAGATGGAATAAATGTAGATGGAAAAACAGTAAAAGGGGGTCTCTACTGCATTGCTGGGGATAACCTTGGTTCTCATTGCATAGGTGGGTTTACAGAGAACTTCAGCCGCTCTCAATATTTTTGCAGGTACTGTGACATCACGAGAAGTGAGTTTGAGGCTGATCCAAATGCCTGTGGTCCTCCACGCACCCCAGAGACGTATGACACAGCTGTTGCTGATCTCCAGGCTGAAAACATCCAAGACGTCAGAGGAATAAAGGTAAACTCTATCTTTAATACCCTTGAGTCTTTTCACGTATCCCAACCTGGTCTCCCGCCTTGTTTAGGTCATGACCTCTTTGAAGGAGTCTTGTCATATGATCTAGCACTGTACTTGAAGAACATTATAAAAATGAAAAAATGGTTCACATACTCACTCTTAAACAGGCGCATCAAACAGTTTAAGTACAAAGGATCTGAAGCACTCACAAAGCCATGTGCTGTCAAACCTGACGGAGCCAAGTTATCAGGGCAAGCCATTCAAAACTGGAACCTTCTGAGATTGCTACCAGTTTTGATTGGTGACAAAGTGCAAAATCATGAGGATGAAGTATGGCAGTTAGCTCTCCAGCTAAAAGACATTGTGGATCTTATTTGTGCTCAGAACATTTCCTTGTCCCAGATAGCATATCTTGACATTTTGATCCAAGAATATTTGGAGTTGAGAAAGATGATGTTTCCTGAAATTCAACTCAAACCCAAGCACCACTATTTGCGCCATTATTCAGCACTGTCGTTGAAATTTGGTCCATTGAGGAGATTATGGACGCTTAGGTTTGAAAGTAAACACAGTTATTTTAAAAGATGTGCCAGACACTTGAAAAACTTCAAAAATATTTGTCAAACATTGTCAGAGCGTCATCAGATGTATCAGGCATATCTTTTAGCTGGGCAAGAATGCAGTAAACTACTGCAAGTGAAGGACAGCTGTGCGTTTTATCCCAACCTCTACAGTGACGCTATTAAACATGCAGTCAGGGAGTTAGCCTTTTCAGAAAGCAATACCACAGTTGCCACAGATATTCAGTACAAGGGCACTGCATATAAAAAAGGACAGTTTCTTGTGTACAGAAATGATGAGTATATGGAGTTTGGTGAACTTCTACTCATCTTGATTCAAAATGACACATCTGTGTATGTTTTGATGGATATCCACAAAGGCATCTTCCTCTCAGAATACCATCTGTATTCTGTGACAAAGGACAGTCTTGGGTTACAATGTATCAACATTAATGACCTGCCTGATTTCTATCCTTTGGTATCATATATTCTTAATGGATTCCAAGTCATTCCACTAAAACACAGTATTGTGGCAAAATAAAGTCCAATTAAAGCTGTTAATTGGACTGTTAGTTTGACATTAATATAAGTGTTACCTGATGCATGTCCCTGTTCTGTTAAGTGTATGTACTGTATATTTTTTCTGTTCTGCATTTCTTCTTCAGTGTAAATATGAGTGACTCAGGGCGAACCTTCCTAGATGTCGCCATCATGGAAGCCCTACCAGAACTTCAAGTAGTAAACAAAAACATCCTGGAAGAGCACTTGCAGTCCATTGGAGTCGAGACGTATGATGATCTACGCTTCGTAACGGAGGCTGATTTGATGACAGTATTAAGACCTGTACAAGCCAGAAAGCTTCTTTCTGTTTGGAAACAGAAATGTAAGTAAAAACACCACAACACACAGCTATTCAACAGCAAAAGCAGACATGGACATTGTGTAATATTGTACAATGTGAATCATAATCTTATTTTTTTGTCATTTAAAGACCAAACTCCCGAGAACAGCTCACTATCATCTGTGGAAGCCTCACCTACCCAACTGCTGTCATCGCTCTCTGTTTCACCCCAAAGTTCATCGTCAACCTCCTCCAGCAGCCTAGGACTTGACACACAGTGGGAAGACAACTTTGAAATTCCATGGAGTAAATTTCCTGAGGAAGTGATGGATTCTTTGGAGAGGGGAAAAAGGCCAGGCCCAAAACTGAGGAGGCAAATGGTCCGGATTGTTGTGACTGAGATGATGGAAAAATGCCCCCATGTAGGTAAAAAGCATTCAACTGATGTTGCAAAGCAAATGGTGGCAAAATATCCCAATTCTCTGCAAGATGTAATAGAGGGCGATATTGTTGGAACAGGCTACCATTCCCTTGTAAAACAGCTGCAAAACAGAATCGAAAATGTGAGGCGCACTTCAACACCCAAAATAAGAAAAAGAAAACATCAGGCTGATGACTCAGACCACACAGATGAGATCCCATTAGAAGAGAGAGCAGCAATGCAGGACACTTACGGATGCATTAAATGGAATGTGAAATTTCTGCCCCGTGAAGAAACTCAAGAGAGCCAGCACCAAAAGAAGGAAAAACTCAAGGAGATGTTCCAACAATCTGATGCCAATCCAGAGGAGGTAAAATGTCTAATGAAGTCCACTTTTTACACACAGCGTCAACATGTCAACCAGGGAAAAAGTATCAAAAGCCTTCGAGAGGAGTGGCCATTTTGGTTTGACGAACTTGGCATGTCGGTCCACTTCAAGGAACTCACTGGGATTGACCTCAAAGAGACATTCACGCGAAATTTGGATTTGAAGGGAAAAAGGCTTCTCAACTACATGACCACAGTTTATGTCACCAAGAGTAATAAGTTCCTTCAGACTTATGCAAGGCTTCAGAGGATGCGGGGACAGCAGAGTGGCTGCTCAGATGATGTGAAAGAGATGGTCCTGCTTCTGCTCAGCTACTTTGATGAGAAGGAGGAGTCCATGTTCTTCCATGTAGAAGATACCTGTCTGGCAGAAGAGGTCCAACTGGAGCAAGTGCCTCTGACACCTGCTGTTATTGTCTGTGGTAAGTCTGTTTCATATCTCTTTTTTTTAATTGCACTGTTTATAGAATCTGTCATGTGAGTGCAGCGCTTATTAATATAACCTGTTAAATAATTTGTTCATAGGACAGTCCTGCTATTCCTCAACAAGGTACATGCTGAGTCTGGATCGGAACCTCATCAACACAAACATCTCCTCCTTCATTTCTGCATTGTGCCTCATGTTCGGGAGCTACTTCTGTTTCAACATCCATTATCCATCTGAGCTGGCTTCAACTCTGGAGTTTCTTCAAAGGTGAGTAAACATGGCATGGCATTTCTCAGACCTGTACTTTAATTAAGCCTAAAATGGCTAAGCTACACAAAAACTGCCTTAATAGTTCCTAGGGCCAAAAACTGCCCCATTGAAACCCATTAAAACCACTATTTTTGATCCCACGTTTATCTTGACAAAAACTAATGCATTCCTTTATGTTAAGATTTCGGTTTGGACCACAGGCTTTCAATTTGTAGTTTTTATATTTGTCCATCAGGTGGCACCACTTTTACCCATTCAAAGCATGCCGCAAAGTTTCACACTTTTTATTGTTTTCTGGAAGAAAAGTGTGTGTGCTATTGATGTCGGATAATGTTGTGTATGTGTACTCACTAAATGCATTTAATGGAAATTATTTAGTTTTTTTTGTATAAAAACAGCATTATGTAGAGTTATGTAAACATACTGGCATTGAAAGGGTTAAAAAGCTAAAAATATAATTAATATTTGATATGTATATTTCAGACTCTAAAAGAGTGACATGTTTAAAGTAGAAAAAAATATCAAAATATACTATTTTTATAGCAGTTCATGGGAACAAGCCACGTTTTGGCTTTAAAAACATCCACGAAGTAAATAAGTTAAGAACACATGAAGTTTTTTTTTTTAACTGATCAATTAAAATGCTTAATATGCTTTTATTCTACAGGTGTTTTTTCTCGATAAACCCAGAAAAAGGAACTAAGGTGGAGAATAAAAACTCGAAGCGTCGTCTCAATCTGAACCCTCGAGTCCTCACCCTGATCCAGGACCTCTCCGATCACGAGTGGCGTTAAGCCTAAATATGGACTCCTTCTGTGCACTCTGACTGTTTGTTTGAGAAGAGGTACTGTTACTTTTCGCTTTGTTCAATCCACAATGTGTATTATGGTAATTAAGGCACAACGTAATTTTTGTTATTTTGCAAAAATACCTTAACAAACGTGCATTCTTATTTTGAGGGGGTACGCCTCTCCACAGATCTGACCTGTAACTTGGCCTGTTGGCATCACGTGATTGTCTCCATGGAGATAGATAAGTTTTATGCCATACTGTGGAACATTCAGAATGTAAACAAAATTTTGATTGAATTGGGTTGTTGTTGTGTGCCTGACACTTAAACTTTGTTTGTTAAAGTTTGTTAAAAATGTCCAGATTTAAAGAGGCTAATCTTCTGGAGTATCTCAACTTGGATTCAGTCATAGTTCAAGAACCATTATATGTAGCTTCTTTGCATGTTGTATCTGTTGAAAAAAATGCATCCAGTTGTTTACAACTATTATTGCTGTTAAATAAATTTCCCAAAAGTGATATTTTTCTCTCGTCTTTTCTCAAGATGTATTTTTGCAGGTTTATACGTAAATTTTACATTATAACTTGATTATTAAAACATAAAAACACAGCATATTTTGAAGAGATTTTATATATAATATACAGAACCATTCCATTTAAAATGCAGAGTTTTACTGTTGTTCTACCGGTTTAAATTAGTTTTTGTTTGATATTTCCCTGTTAATTTTATCATTTATTGATGCACAATTAGCAGTTATTACATGTAAAAAATACAGGAAATGGTCTATTTATATACAACACCGTTATGTGAAATTAACAAAAAAAAAATTGTAGACTTAACAGTTTTTTAATGTGATTCAGCCGTGATTTCATTCACTGTAAATCAATTTACATATTTCGTCTGTAAAGTTGTCTACTGTGCTGCTGTATTTTTTACAGGAATTCTCTGGTAACCACAGCTGCCAGCGTTTTCCTGTAAAAACAACAGTTTTTTTTTTACAGTGTAGCTACTGATTTCTGAGGCCTTAATATGTTATTCAAGTACGAGGACAGAATTCAGTATTTCAATCACGTTTCCAAATCACTTTGTTCTTCTCTATTTTTCATGAACTGTTATTCCTTTAATATTATGAGCATGAAAACTACAATCTCTCTTATAATTCAAAACCCTGCTCAGAGTGACTGTGATACTCCAGTCCAGGCTCCACACTCAACTAGACCAGCTACAAGAAAAGGAGTAGAAATATTTATCAATTGAAACCTTATTTAAATAAAGGTCAGAATATAAAACATGTACATTGTTGCACCTGTGGTTGTCTTTATATCTGAACTAAAAATATCTCACAAGACCTTGCTAAACCTGATAAAGGAAACAAGTACTTTTGCTATTCTTAAAGCCAAACCTTATGTAGCAGAATTGCAGTTTATACCCACATATAATTAATCCCAACAATAAGAGACTGACGACATGGAGCCTACTAGTCCTAGTAGTTTAACACCTCTAATAAAAAACTCCTTAATAACCCTTCGGGATTTTGTGTCCATTAAAAAACCATCATTTGTTGATGTACTTATTAAAGCAATATGGCACTGGAGGGGGGATTTCCACATTGTAACTGTGGCTCCACCTGTTCACTCAGATTCATGGCTCAGGAGGAAGACAACATGGTGAGGACAGAATCCAAACACGTTGGAAAGGGGCCATTGGAAAGGGGCCATGGTCACACTCAGTGGCAAGATCTAAGGTTCCCATTAGGTCTCACCAAACAGTATGATCTGCAAGCTTTAAACGAGCAATATAGTTCTCTAATTAAAATCGCTATCAGTTGATCGTTGAGCTGTTATTCATTTCTGAAAAAATCACTCTATTCAGCATTTTCCAGCTCATTGCATCATTATGGTTTTAAGGCCTGCGGCTTTACAGTTTTAGTTTTAGTTTCTAGCCACTCTGATAAACACACTGTTAGCTACCTGCCTAGCTGACTAGCTAACTTGCTAATTGAGCCGCTAAAGAGCCAAATATTTTACTCAGGACTTGGTGGAGACCAAAACAGAGCTAAAAGAAGAGTGAATATTAGACGTACAGAAACACATCTTCAAATGAATGATAATGTTGCTCTGTATCTGCCGGGTATGTAAATAGATAAATGTTCTCACTAGTTCACCCTATTGACTCAAAAGGTGATCATATGTCAGTGTTGTGTTCCTCTGCCATCAAGTGGATCACAAAATATGCATGATGTCACACCGGCTGGGTCTTAATGCTCATGGGTATTTAGAAGATGTTTTGGATTCAAAATCAATCCTTTCCTTGATCAGTAGAGAGGAGGAAAAAAAAGTTGTACAGGGCCGGGCTAAAATTAGCAGTGATGTCTTCCTGTGTAACAGGAGAGAAGCTGGCCTGCTAACATCACAAAAATCTAAGGCCTGGCACATTCCACTGTATAAATAACTAGGGAGAGTTGGTGGACGAGGGGGGCGGGCCAGAGAGACATTTTCAAAGAGGGAGAGAGAGAGAGAAAGGGTTTAGGCAGTATCATTGAGTGATGTGACAGCTGTAGACTACGCACATGGCCAACCAGTACAGAGCTGAATCAAACTGAAGGTTAAATGGAGAGTCAAAGGAAAACTTCTGAACCAAGATCTTGATTTCAAACTTTGTTTGAAGGTGATAAGAAGGTTGATAGGATTGTTTTTGCATGCTCTCATCCTGAAAGTCTCGACATTAATAGATAGATCTTACTTAAAATAGAACTATGTAAATCTATTTGACTGTTGCGTTGTCTGCTTACATGAAACCACTTTTTGGTCATGTCCGCAGTGACCTGTGCTAGCAACATTACTGCTATAAAACTGTATCACCAGGTTGTGGTGAAGTAGCACGTATACAATATCTTACTTCTCTATTGACCTGTATTTCCAAATATTGTGGCTTCCCAGAGGTGATGCATGCAACACATTAGATGTTGACACAGTGCAGAACTTTAAAAACCGAAAGCAACATATTTATCCCGCAGTAAAATGTCTGAAGTTGCATATCAAGGGTCATTTAAAGTTTTGTCAAACCCAACATCTATGCTGACCAATAAATGATTATTCACAGAAAGAAACTGATGGTATAATTACTGTATTTGTATTGCAAGCTTCTTATCTTTGTTGCAGTTACAGTCCTACTGATTTAGATTAAGTTGAAAACAACAGGGAAGTAAAGCTCAATTCATTTTCTGAGAATCACGGAAATGGGGACACCGACATTCTTTGTTATCAACATCTTTTATGTAAATCAGGCAAGCACTGTCTTGTCATAATTTTTAACTACTCTCATTTGATGGTCTATCTTTTCTGTGTAGTGTCCAAGCATATTACATAAATACAGTAAATGAAATATAATACACTGTGGTTTCTTGCTGCCCACATTAAAAGGAATCTTTGTCATCACATTGCCCACTCTGCAGACACCAACACTCTTTTGGTACCCAATTTTTTTCCTAGGCTTGCACAAAGCATCTCGCCATGGCTTAAAACCAGCTGGGATCATTATGTAAGCATCCAGTCCTTTTTTCTACGGCATTAGAGAATGTGATCATTTGCCAAATCTTAAACTTAAAGCCTTGATGAGTCTTGACATTTTTGGGCATACAAATGCATGTCACATTTACTGTCTCAGCAGGAAAAGGCAGCTCTACATTGAAGAGTTGAGTTTCCTTTACAAGCTCGTGCTGAGCACTGCAGAACAATGACAAAGTGCCTGAGCTGATATGTGAAGGACATATTTGTAGAGGTAATTTTTCAAAGCAGCTGAGATGGTCAAAGAACTGAATTTAGATCAGTACTGGAGATCATAAGATGCATAAAAAGAGGTTTTGTTGAGCAGAATACAGATGTTATAATAGAGAAGAGTTGCATTGGCCTCGGCTAGACATTGAGGAATCTGACTGCAATATACTCTCAGGGCTCAGAGGTGTTTCAAAAGCAGAAGTTCAAGAATTATTCATTTTTAGTGTCCCTGCATGCATGTTGGAAATCTAATCCACTTTCTCACCATATCTACTCTCAAACAGCAATTCCCACAATTCCTTATTAATTCCAAAAAAAGGTTTTTAAATGTGTATTTCCAAGAATATAACACAAAACATTTAGATGACTTGAAAGTAAATATGATTTAACTGTCAATGTTATCTACAAATACAAAATGAATTAATTAATGCAAAGTATCCAAGACCTCCTCTGTGGCACCTGTAAAAGATAAACTTCCATCACGTTGGAAAAAACATCTCTCAGAAAGTTTAAGGGTTGCATCTAGTTACAACAACAATCTGTCTCTTTGCATAGTATGAGGATGAACTGACAATCAAAATGCATGACACATTTTGGAAAAATACCTGTAAGGTCAAAAAGTATATAAAATGTCCACTAATGAGATAATAAAACTTGTTCAGTAAAAGATAATTCATAGATCACATCTCATATGACATATGATAGGTTATTGAATATAGTTCCTGTTTATAGTGATGTCTGTGCACATTGAATTATTCCAAGGTTTTCCAGATGCTTTGGGGAAAATCTGTAGATGTTCTTGGAGATTAATCAACTGCTGATAATATTTCCAACACTGTATATGTATTTTTATACGCATACTGCATAATGCACATACTGTATGTAAATATAGAAATATAAGCTTGTCAACTTGACTGTGGGTATTCACGGCCATGTACTGTGTATTTTTGTATTTCTCTCCCTCTCTATTTGGAGGAGAATACTATAAATGAAGTTAAATGATTTGGCGATCTGTAGCATGATTCGTGCTTTTAAAAATGATTGGAGAACAAAAATCTGCAGAAAAAAATAATGATCTGTATTGCATGATAGTTTGATAGTTTTTCTGATAGTTTTTATAACTTTCATAGTCTTATATTTAATTCTCATCTGTATGTTATTATCTATGGCAGCCAGAATAGGGCGCTAAGTAAGAATGTCATTGTATAGTGAAATTGTCTGTTCTCTGTGCAAATGTCAATAACGATTTGAATTATTAGAAACCCTTAGTGCTATAGCAACCTAAATAAACAGTGAAATATGAGTTTACAGTAGATACTGGGTTGAGATTAGTTAGTCCGGATTATCATTTTATATTGCAGCAACAGCAACAGGAAGCTAGATGTGCCAACGTTATGATTTCTAGTTAGATCTTCCTTCTAGTAAGAGGGCTGGACCCTTAGGATAACTGTGGCATGCTGGGTAATTTCTGTGGGAGTATTCAAAAATGGCTGTGTAGTTTAAAGCTAATGGTTACATTTAGCCCGACAAAGATAGTTACTGATATTCTATATGACATGATAGAGTTCATCAGACATGACAGTGACTGAATCATCATCAATTATCGTAAAAGGGTCCCTACGAGATAACTGTAGGTTTTTTTAGTTCTTCAAATCAATTGAAGTTTACTTGCTTGGTTTTCTAAAATAATTCAGCTTTCTAAATACCTGGAATTAATTGTTGAATGTTTTTGAGCAGTTCCTTATTTGACTTAAACACACACAAACAGAATGACGAAAAATCAATCTAGAAACAGCTAAATTGCCAGTTTAGATACAAGTGAGAAGTTTTAAATGTGATTTATATTACCTTCACCGAGATCCAAGACAGCAAGTACAGCGCTGCTCCGAACCTCTCCCAGGTGATTATTGGCAATGCAGGTGTAGAGGCCAGCATCACTGGGTTTGCAATCCCTAATCCAGAGCCCTCCATATTCCTGGTTTTCCATGTTGAGGAGTTCATCATTGTGATACCAGTACAGGGAGGGCTGGGGGTCTCCAACCACAGTCACCTTGAGACGGATGTCACAGCCAGTCCCTACGGCGGCGTTCCTCATTTTGCGTGTAAAAACTGGTGGACTTGGGGTGGGATGAGTGGGTCCTTGAGATTCTGGGACAGGTTGTTCTGGGCTTGCTTTGGACCGTTTGGGGGGGATGATGGGACTGGGGGGCGCCATAGCTTCATCTGCCCCTTTTTTTAGGGTCATTTGCGCCTCAGCTTTTTTCATGGTTGAACTAATTTCTGTAACTGTCTACCTGGATTGTATGATTATAACAATGACTGGGCCCCCTCTTTGTAACCTAAACCAAAATCCAGTCTAGGCATTAGAGTCTATGAACAGGCTTTACAAAATGAAGTTAACATGGTTATCACATTCTTTAATATTAAATAATCTCTTCTTTTACGATAAAAAACAAATTAAAACATTTGGAAGCATATTTGTCATTGACAAATTATCTTCAAATTTCTGTTCTCTGACCTGAGTTGTTGTCCAAAAGGAAAAAGAAATAGTTGATTACCGGGTAATTAAGAAGCTGCCACTCTCCTGCCCAGAGGTATTTTTAGGGCAAGACCCAATGGATCATGTTGCATTAACAGCTCCCTTGACTTGTCTCTTGGAAGTGACGGCCCCAGCTTTTTGCCCTTCTTTTCCTGATGTTCTTGACTTTTCAAGCCTTTATAACCTGTCTCCAGTGGTGTGTAACATCTCTGCAGATCAAGGTGTGTGAATCTTCAGTGAATTTCCTCTTTATTCCCCGCAGCCTTCAAATCTGTTCTTGTTTTTGCTTCGGATTGAATACAAGCATCAAGTCCCGTCCAGAAAGTTGCACAGTGCCCCCCCTTCCTTGTCCCATGAGCTAATCCACCCCACTCATGATCTCCCCCTACCTCTGCCAGTCAGTCCGAAGGGGGAAATGACAGTCACAGCCCAGCAAGCCTTACAATGACAGCTGCATGGTGATCTGTCTGCCCACTCACTACTAGGCTCCCGCCCCCTTGTCATTTTTAGCCAACCTGAGGTCAGTAGAACATGTGAGATGGTGCAAAGCTTGGCAGAGCGGAGGGGCTGGTGGGTATGGGACAGATATTTAATTTGTAGGTCAAATGTTAAGGCTGACGTTGGCCTCCCAATTGTGTTGAGGTGGTCAAATATCATGAAAAAAGAGAATATTATCACAGTATAAACAAAGCTATCCAGCAGGTGTGGTCCTTTCTTAAATATTTTAAGTATCCTTTACATTTATTGACTAAATTTAGGCGATATAGACTGTGCACAGAAAGTATAATATGGATTTGCAAGTAGCAATAGTTCTGTCCAAATGAAAACTAAATGAAAATTAGCATTAGTTAAGCTTGTCAACTAATGCAAACATTATTGTCTGAAGCAAAGTCTACCCGAAATAACTGGGACACTTGTTATTCTAAAATGTAATTTTTAATGCACCACAAACAAATTTCTATTCATACCTAACATTACATTGTATTCAGGTGACATCTCTGAAACATCTCAAACCTTGCCCAGTTAAAACCAAAAGTTTGCTGTACGTAATAGTTTACATAGTATATTTATCTAAATTTATGAAGAAGTCAAATGACTTTTAACAGCTCACAACAGTTTAAAATCCAATGCAACTGCTAACTTAGCTTATTGCTACAGATATAGCAAGCCAATGGCCTAATAATATCACCTGAAACAGTTCAAAGGTGAAATTTAAAACCTAATGTTACTGCAAAGTATAGCATTAGCTATAACTTACTGCTAGCTTAAATAGTTTATGAATGCAAATATAGTGCTAGCATATCGCTACAAATATGTATATTATGTGAACTACATTCTCAAAAAGGAAAGTGTTGCTTGAAACAGATATGTCCAATATACAAGACCTGAATCAGGCCGTTTAATGCTGTAAAACACAAGACTTACCTTATAAGAAAACCAGGCAATTTAAAGTTAACTAATGTCATCCGCCACAAGCAGTTTGGTAAAATAAATGAGACAACGCTAGCTAGCAGACTGATTTCCCACTTGTAATTGAAGATGTGCGTGCAGCAGCGGGATAGAAAGCACGTGGTCACAATGTCATGATGGAAGAAGTACTTAGATACTGTACTGAAGAAAAAGTACCAATACAGCAATGTAAAAATACTCCATTACAAGTAAAATTCCTGCATGAAAAATCTTACTTAGGCGAGAGTACATAAGTATTAGCGGCAAAATTTACTTGAAGTACTAAAATAAAAGTAGGCTGCTCGTTTCGTCCCTCTGACTGATATATTATTATATGTGACATCATTAGATTATTAATACTGAAGCATCAGTGTTAGAGCAGCATGTTACTGTGGTAGCTGCAGGAGGTGGAGCTAGTTTCAACTACTTTATATACGGTTAGCTAGTTTAGTCCAGTGGTTCCCAACCTAGGGGTCGGCCCTCTACAAAGGGTCGCCAGATAAATCTGAGGGGTTGTGAGATGATTAATGGGAGAGGAAAGAAGAAAAAACAAAGATCTGAGACACAAATCTGTTTTCAATTGTGGACTTTTTCTCTAATATTTGATTTTTGGTGAAATATTGGATCATTTCAACGTTTACTGAAATCAAACCATGTGAGAAGTTTAGAGGGAAAAATCATTATTTGGTGGAGCTGTTAACAACTCATAGACATCTGAAATGTGACCCCGACTACACACTGCTTTTTGTAAGACGTCAAAAGCCAAAAAGGTTGTAAAACACTGGTTTCATCTTTAACAATGTGTTGTATTTTAAAAGCTTGTTATATTATTCATTGTGTCAAATCTTCATGTGAAAAGTAACTAAAGCTGTCAAATAAATGTAGTGGAGTAGAAAGTACAATATTTCCCTCTGAAATGTAGTGGAGTGGAAATATAAAGTAGCATCACATGGAAATTTTTTTTTTTTTACCTTTTCAAAAATCTAAATGTAAAGAGACAAAACAAATTAGAGAGTGTGATGGCAGGATAAATGTACTGTATACCAGATCAATCTATTCTTTTCAATAGCCTATTATTATAAAATAGCAGTATAACATATTGTAATTATATTAATGTAAATGTTCTCCACAAGTAGTCCCCATGATAACTGTTTGAAGCCAAGTCTATGGATTATCCAGAGTAACTGGGACACTTTTTATTCTAAAATATAATTTTTAATGCTTCACAATCAAAATTCAGTTCATCCCTATCGTATTTAGGTGACAGCAGAAATCTATGAGACATCTTAAAACTTGCCCAAATAGTGCTGATAGTTTGCATAGTAAGTGAGAAAATATGTTTTCACTTGTTTATATATATATATATATATATGTTTTATACTTTGGGTGGACCTATCTCTAAAACAATACAGACCACAAATCTAAAAGGTATATGGAGGCTGTTCTATCACCTACCAGCTAATAACTGAGTGCTTGTTCGCAAAGATCTAGTGACAGATGATACAAACTATCAGGCATGACAAACTAACTGTTAATGGTATTTCAATGTTGTTTCATCTTTAAAAAAAAACCCCTCCGTGCTGCAAAGATTATGAGCAAAGGTCGCCAACAGACTGCATTACCCCAGGTTTCATCTTTGTCCCAATTAATACCACACTGCTGATATAAAGCATACAACAGGCCTATTAACTTATCAATTTAACCTGATTATATGCTGATTTGGTTTCATGAGAAGGATTAAATCCAAATCAACTGTGGATTGACTGACTTAATGGAGTGACAAGCAAAATATTTTTCTTCTGCTTTTTTTATAAGACGTGGTGCTTGTCAGCTACACTTCCCATAGGTCATTTTGTAATCAAACAGTACACTTGAGGGGGAAGTTTTCCTATACAGTGGCCGCAGAAAAAACGACTGACCAACTGTCATCACAACTTCTATTTTTTTTCTAAACAAGCTGGAGTGGCAATAAACATAAAAAACACAATTTGCTGGATTAGTCAGTGAAGACATATCTTCTATCAACTGTTCATGTCAAATGTAAAAGGTTTTGTGACGTATGAGTTGACTCACAGATGTTATATAAATCACAAACAGAGAGGAGTGCGCATGTTAACTTTAATATGGGATTTCAAAATATACAGACACTGAAAATTGTTTTACATTTGCTGTTTTCAACTAGATATACATAAAACTCATATACAGTCTCAGTTAAAAAAAAGATTTGAATACATCACTATAAAAATATAAATGGAGTAAAACAATACTGTACAGGATATTTTTCTTTTTCTGCTGCAGTTGATGCAGTTCACCTTGAGCTGGCGGTTAAATGCTATTTCAAAGGACAACGATATTGGTCTGGAAATTTGTATCATAGTAAAATCACACATCCACATGAAATGCCTATCAAAGAAAAATTTCACCGGCCAGACTATTTCGCCATCTTGAGTCATATCACCATGTTTCAACTGCTAGCCTTTTCCAGAGCTTTCAACTGCAGTTCAAGGTGTTCATCAGCAAATGTTTTGACTCGATGTTATTGTGTTGCAATATAGTCACAGTTGAAATCGAAACTTGAGAAACATTTTCTACATATTTGTCAGAGCTATATATAACTGAAGAAATAGATGCCCAGCAACCCCCCCTCCCTCCCTCTCCCTCCCCCCAATGTTCACAGCTTAACTTTACGCAGCATTTCCTTGCATATATTGGATTGAAACCAAAGCCAAGATAAATAAGACTAGAAGAACAGAATAAAGCATGAAAAATTATTTACAAATTTGGTGAAATGCTTTTTTTTTTTCCTTTTTATGATTCAGTATGTTAACTTTGGTAAACTGATTAATGGTGCATGTATCCACCAAGTGATAGAAAATGCAGTTAACTATCAAAACTAGTACTTGTTGTCCAACACCTGAGATCATGTATGTGATCAATTCATCTGAATAGTTTATAGTACCCCAATAAGCATCCCTTTGGTATTCTCACATGAATGTCGATGTGATTTCTGATGTTACAGAAGACCTGCTGGATCTTGACAGTGTTCTCTCCAGAACACCCATCTGCCTCATTTTCTGCAGAAGCCTCTTCCTGAACTTCTCTCCGATGAAAGCATACATCACCGGGTTGACACAGCTGTGTAGCAGGGCCAGACTTTGGGCGGCAAACATAGCCTTGTCCACCGCTGTCCTTGCCGTGCAGTTGTAGGGCACTACCTTCGTCCTGAAAAATGTGTCCGTCATCACTGCAATGTGGTATGGTGTCCAACAAAGCAGGAAGGCCACTACTACGAACACAATCACTCTCATGGCTCGTTGCCGCTGTAACCCCCCACGGATGTGAAAGAGCCGCTTCATGGTTACTCCATAACAGGGCAGCATGATGGCCAAGGGGATGACAAAACCCAGAGTGTGGCGAAGAATTCTGGTGGCCAGCCGCCACTCATCAGCACTGCTGAGATCATACAATTCAGCACACACTATCTGGCTAGAGTTGTGCGAGATAAAAGCAGAATTTAAGAGTCCTGGCAAAGACAGAAATGCTCCAACAGTCCAGACAGCAGCACAAACCCCCCAGCTGATCAGCTGTCGGTTTGCCCTGCGGGGCTCCATAGCTCGAACTATCACCATGTAACGGTCCATACTGATGCAAGTCAGGAAGAGAATGCTAGAGTAGAAGCTTAGCTCTTGGAAGATTGAGACAATTTTGCACATGGCGTCTCCAAACACCCATCCCTTTGTAAGGGAGGTGGCCCAGAATGGGAGAGTAAGAGCCAGCAGGAGGTCAGCAACTGTCAGGTGGAGGAGGTAGAGGTCAGAGGGAGGCAACGCCTGCTTGCTAAGGCAAATCACCAGCCACACTACCAGATTTCCAGGAATCGCCAACAGAAAGACGAGGATATAAAACACATGGACAACAATCATCACTGCTTCTGGGATGGAGAAGGTGTGACATGGCTGCGTATCAGGATTTATAGTAAACCCTGAGTCATTATAAGTGAAGTTGTACTCTTCATATATTGACCCAAAGTCAAGGGTATAAGAAGGTACGCTTAGATCTGAGGATAAAAATCAAAGTACATGAAATTATTATATAGTTGATGACATAAGCCTAATGAAAATAAGCATACACGTCCTTTTTGAACAGATCAAATTGGATACATAAAGCAGGCTACAGATAAAACAGATGTCAATACCGTATCCTGTTCAAATATACTGTATGTTGTGATAGTATCTGTTGTTATTAACATATCCTGCAATGAATAGCAACATGATACTTACAACATAAGCCTTAATAATGTGTAGCCAAAAAAATAATCTCAGGAAGTATGGGATACTGTGTTCTTTATGGAAAAATATTTTCTTTTCTTTGCAATAAACTGATAAAACATATTTTTTTCCTTTACTTTTACTACAGAGAAAAAGGTATTAAAAGGAATAATCACACCACATTTCCATCAGGCTATTGAATTGTAAATGTCCCTTCGCCCAATTGCCTTTTATATATTTCAGTGAGGTATTAAAATACATTTTAATTTAAATAAACTTTTTGAAAAAAATAAAAAAATAAACACATTTATTAAATAAAACAAATCAATACAGGTTGTTTTTCTAAGGATGAAAACACTTACCAGCCATTGTGATGTGTCCTTTGTGGAAAGCACAGTGTTTGTCACAACGAGTCAAGCAACAATAACTGCATGTCTCTACGCTCCTCCCCTCACTCAACCATTGGCTTGTTTTCCTGTTTGCCTAACACAGAGTTTTGATTTTCTCAAGAATTCAAAAGGGAAGATATGGTTTCACATACCTGGAACCAAAAGTTTGTTTAAGGTCATATTTCGGTAGATGTAGTGCACTTTTAATAGTAATTTAGTATATTCAGAGATATCTTTAATTTGCATTCGTCCTACAGTACACTCAGTATTTATAATGTCAGTTTAGATGTACAATCCTATTTTGATTTATGTATTTGTATTTATATTTGTATTTATGTATGTTTCAAGTAAAAACGTCTCAGTTTATTGTAAAGCTCTTCTTACATCTTTTACTTTGCACTTCCCAGCTACTTGTTCCTATTTACATCAAGGGTTTATTCATACATCACTACTGACAATATTCAATAGTCACTATATGGCTATTGTTGAAACACAGTGCTTCCCCTTAAACCTGTGGCCTCACTATCTGAATCATCTGTGTCATGAGATGTGTCACACTGTATGTAAAAACTGAAAGAGAAACCATGGAAGGTTTATGGATTCTAAATAAACACTGGATGAATCATGAACATATAATCAAGAGAGGCTGTATATCAAAAAATGTTAAAAACAGTTGGTTCTGTGGTGTTACAAAACCTCTCATATCCTGTTTCTTGCAGTCAAAAGTGAACATGAACTTGTAAGGGATGTGTGTTATAGTAATGTTGGTTTTATAATAATCTTTTTCCACAAAAATCATTCAGTAATGAGGCTTCTTTAATAAATCCATTGTGTGTCTTCCGAAAATACAACAAAAAAAATTGGGTTAAAGATATTCATTCAACACAACTTGTATTTGGTTGCACGTCCTTTCACCTCAATCAGTTATTTTTGGGAAGCTGCCATCAAACTTCTGGCAGAATTCTTGGATGTTGGATGTTTGAACACTCATCTTGGCAGAATTGGTGAGAGTCCAACCTTTCTTGTGTGGACTTTTACAGGGATCTAGCTATCTCAAAATGACTTTTGATATTTGTTTCCCGTCACTGACGTGGTGAAACAAGCAGTTGCATCCTGAAGTCCCAACATCATCAGTGAGATACAGGACTTTCCCATTGTGATGTTTGTGCCTCAGTCTATCACATGCATCATTTCAGAACCTTCTATGCCTCAAATATTTACAGTACAGTGCTTTGATATGCCGTGTGTATATTTTTGACCCGTCTGATTTGGTTATATTTTCAGAAGACACACGAAAAATGTATAAAATAAACCTTTTTTTTGTGACAACGAAGTACATTTGGGAATCATTCTGTCACATAACAGCTGCAAAAATCATTACAGTCAAACTGCCATGACATATACATGCCTTACAAGTGTATGTAAATGTATTCTTGCATACATTTTGCAAATAGGTTGCAAGTTAGTTACTTGAAAGATGAGAATTACCGAAAGTGAAATTTACCGTAAGCCATATAATTCATCTACAGTCAGATCACTGCCGTTGAGGAAGTTCCCGACTCATGACACGCTTCTGTGTTGACACTCGTGTCAAACATCACATTTCCTCAACCACTTCTCGTGTGTCAGCCTCCAGTGTCACAAGGAGTGTGATTTTATCATAAGGGACGCTGAAATCACATAAACATGTTTTGAACATATGTGTAAGACTCCTGTGGGGTTGTGAACAAATAAATGATTGGGGTGAGAGGTTCTTGAGAGGTTTAGCCCTATTTCAGTCACACAGATGAAACAATATGATGGGTGGTTTTGTTTCCAATACTTGGGCATTTATACATCTTATTTAAAAAATGGAGTTCCCTTTTATGCCTGCAGTACGCTGATATTTAGAGTAGACAGACTCCTTTGTGTAACTTGGAATGTGCGTCATATGTAAACCAATCTCGATTTGATTTGCATCACTACCGCTCTAGTCTTTCAGACACACTACGCAAGAAAGTGCAGGTGCATCAAAACTGAAATGGGGCAACATCAAATGCCCAGGAGCCATAACGTTAAGGTGCTTGGTGCAACAAAGGATATGAAGAAATTAGGGGTTTTGCTGTGTGCAATACATTATTGCTTCAAAATGGAATACTTAATTCCATTCATACAACTATAAACATGTCTTATTTGCACAATGACAAAAACAGGTTAAATATATATATTCTGCCATTTCTGCTTATAACAAAAAACAAAAAAAAACTATTGAAGAAAAATGGGTGAAATATACACAACCCATTTCTCAACAGAGTTTGGACCACCTTCTAAACAAATGTAGTTCCTCTTTGCAGACACTAGATGGTGCTGTAGAATCAAAACAATGCATGAAATTTGATTTACCTCCTTTAAAACAAAGGGCTCTAAGGATGGCAGTGACAGTTCAAACTATAGTAAGTATATAGGGGTCAATTGGAGGGCTTGGACACTGTTATGTTAATCTCCAGAAAGGTTTTCCAGCAGCATTAGCTTGAGTGTGAGAGTTCATTCGTGGTGTTGGAAATGGTAGGGGGGGAGGGAGGGGGGGCTTCACTTAAGGTCCTTTGCATGTCAGGGGTCACAATTTGTATGTTCTTGCAGTGCAACATGACCAAACAAAGATATTTTATTGACATTTTGACTGTAGCTGGTATTCAACTCTCAAAACAGACTACAGAAAACCAAATGTGGCAGCAGAATTGCTGTAAAATTTATTCGGTGAACCGTTTTGCCAGTATTAAAGTGGTCCCACCTTGATGAAGGTACAACTGATGGCAAACAAGAAAAAAAAAAAAGTCTTATGAAAAAACAGTTTAATACTCTACCTACCCATCATTAAAAATCCAAAACTAACACCTTTCCTTTCACAGAGTCACTTCAGATACAGTTTGGTTAGAGAGGAAAGACCCTTTGAAGAATTTTGCTTGTGCATTCAGTCCAAGAATTCATTTTCACCAACTTAAGGCCTTTTCCACTAAAAAAAAAAAAAGCAGAAACAGATTTCCTGATTTAAATGATAGCCAGGTTTTCCCGCCATAAATTAAGAGAAGAAAGTGCATCAAGTGTTCAAGTAGGGTGTATAGTTTGAAACATAACAGGGAAAGGAGGGGGTTAGGCTAGTGTGTGGAGGAGATAACACTGGCACAAAACTGGCAATTTGCGGTGAGATTTAGAGGACATGGGTGTAGACTGAGAAGGCTGACCACAACTCAACCACCAAGGCCTGACTGTTCCAAGAAGTCCTGCTAGTGCATCAAGTGGCAGATCACAATCATACTGTGCTGCTAACAGAGCACTACTTACATATGACAAACGACACATCTGACTATGTTAGCCTGTATAAAAATTATGCAAGTACTCTAATTTATTTCATTATTTTGAAAGCCAATATCAGGTGAGATGGGGAAGAGGCAGAAAGGTTTAAAAAAACAAAACAAAAAAAAAAAAACAGGGGTAGGGGGAAATGGGGACATACAGAACTTCCCTACATGATCCCCCTAACCCCAGTTTCATCTTTTGGCACGCCGTGGGTCCCTGCCATTGCTAATGGTAACTGAAGACTTTGCGGCTGTCTGGGGTCCAGCAACAGTAACTGGAGGAGCTCCATTGCCAGGTGACCGACCGTTGGGTCGTCCAACGCCCCCAAATGCAGGGTCACGGGGTGCACCAGGTGGTGGGTTGTTATTGTTGTTAAATGGCGGCATGGCACCGTTACCTGTGGGTCGAGACATACAAATGAGTCTTCAATGAAGAAAAAAAACAACAACACATTTTTCATCCTTTAAATTATTTTAATATTTTATGTCTATGTATGCATGGATGTTTCTGTTTTTGCATTTTTTTTTTTTTTTTTTTTACATTTTTTTTTTTTACTTTATTTTTTGTTTTTTATGAAAAGCACTTTGAACTGCTTTTGCATGAGACGGTGCTATACAAATAAATTTGAATTGATTACTTTTTCCCCACACAAAACATTTTGACAAATCACAGGTAGGAAAAGCACAGGTGTAAATATAAAATAATGACTGAATTTCATGCTTCTGGTGTTGTGCTGGTTCACTGCCGCTGCTTACTGGGACTATCAGTAACACCCGTGCTTTTCCTACTACGAGTCAAAACGTCTGCTATGAAAATGGTTTATTGTGCCTCCTATTCTGTAAACACATTTAGTACATAAAGAGATGTCTCATTTCAGATTTCACTACGCATATAAAATTTAAATCATGGGACTATACTACCTTTGGCGTTTATTCATTACTCTTCAAATATGTTGAGAAATGATTTTACATATGCTACCACACCTAGGTTGTGATAGCATAGAGGCACACTTTTTGCATAAAGGAAAATACACGTCAACTGACCTGGTGGGGCGGGTGTACCTGAATTCTGATTGGGTGGAGAGTTTCCCCTCTGATTCTGGTCTGGTTTACCCTGTGGGTGGAAGAGAAGGTCACCTTTAATACCACCATTGGTGTTAGGCTGCAGCGTGGAAATACTAGTCAGCATGTAAATAACTTGTGTAAAATAAAAAAAACAAAAAACAATGTTGGTCTTTTAACAGATGTATGTGTACAAGAGTTTCTTGTTATTGTAAATTAATGTAGACAAGTGTAACAGATGGGACAAAGTAAATTCTGATCCAGGTGTTGGGAGTGGGTGCACAGCTACTCACAGACTTGTTTTGCTGGTTCGTTTGGGATAGCAGCTCTGCGTTTGGTTCGCTGAAGTTGGGCACTTCTGAATACACCATGCAAAACCTGGGAGATAAAATGCATGTTTCCCCATATCATTCAACCATCAGATATGATGCGTTTGGTTGCGATGACAGTTTGAAACAGTCAGTGTCTGACTAATAAGCAGAATATCTTTTTTAATAGATATGAAATCTTTCAAAAAAGGAAAACTTTCTTCTCTACAGAAGGCTGCTCAGGGGGACGGTATAAGACAGAGTCAGACCAGTATAAACATGTCTTGGGCTTTGTTTAGAGAAAATATGTACAGTATATAAACACACCTGACAATTTGACTGTACTTTAATTATAATAAAGATTAATTTAACTCTTAAGCCAAGTACATGTTACTGACATACTTCACTAAATGCCCTGGCCTTGTATGACGCTTGTGCAGGGAATATATGACAACCAGCATGCCAATGAGTCTCCCTTAGGTGAAGTATAAATAGACTTGCGGTTTGCTACTCACTCTCCAATCTTCTGTAGATCCCCTCCTCTTCCAGTGTATAGGGTCAGGCAGCCTTTCCATATGGATGCATAGCTAACACAGAAATCACACATTAGACTTATCCACACAAGATCACTCATCCTAGAATTTAATCCTCAGGTATATATATATAAAACCACCTGTCAAATGCAGGTAAGTAACTCAAATGAATCATTTGGGGATTGCACTTCCAGCAAAATAGTTAAGTTTAAATCTTGGCTCTGTGCATGGGAACAACCTTACCCTCTGGTCAGCTTGATGATATCTCCTGGCTGAATGAGGCTGCCGAGTTCATCCCAAACAGAGATGGCAATGCTCCCGCTCTTGTCTGCAACCTTGCAGGACCGCACCTCATGACCATCTTTTGTTTTGGTTACTCGTCCTAATAGGGGGAAAAAAAAAACAAGGGCAAGTTAGCTAGATAAAACTTTTAACCTACTGATTACACCTCTAACCAGGGTTAGCTTAACAACAGATACACTGAAATGCCATGAGATCATTAAAAATCAAAGTTGTATTTGGTTGCATGTCCCTTCACCTCCATCAGCTATTTTTGGGAAGCCATCAACAAGCTTTTGGCAGAACTCTGGTTGGATCTTTGACCACTTGTCTTGATTTAGCTATCCCCAAACAGCGTTTGGTGTTTGTTTAAGGTCATTGTCCTGGTGGAACACCCAGTTGCATCCTGAAGTCCCAAGATCATCAATGAGATGGCACCAGGAGACTATTACATACTGAACTCTTTGGACTTTCTCATTATGTTAGTGGCTCAAATTTAACGAGCCCTTATTACAAAGGTGCAGAGAAGTTAAAAACTATAATAAATCATCACTGAAGGGAAGTTAAAAGGCAATCTCATGAAGTTATATGACATTTTAGAACCTTCCAGCCACTTGTATTTAAAGTACAGTGCTTTAAGATGCTTTGTTTATATTCATGACCCATCTGATTGTCATTTTTTCCAGAGGACCCACAAAAACAAATGTACCTAACCTACTGAATAAACCTTTAACCAGGGTTAGATTACCAACATGTACACGGAAATGTCATGAGATCATTAAAAAAAAAAGTCCCTGTTAACGTTAAGTATTACTCTAAGTAACGTGTAACGTTGCCCCTTTAAGAAAACAGACACGAGTTGATGGTTTGGGGCCAGACGCTGCAGCGTCACCGTCCAACTACTTACCTATTTCCAAAACGATGAATACAATATTCAGATTTTTCGACCCCGGCTTCACATCCTTTATCAAGAACAAGGCCTCGTTTGTAGGGGTTGCCATTGTTAGTCTCGAAGAAAAGATAACGTTACCCCGCTGTTCGCTCTCTTCCTGTCACTTCAGTAGCAATAACTGCTGGCTGCCGTTAGCTTTAGCCCAGCTAACTAATTAGCCAAATGCTAACTACACCTTTCTGCAAATACTGTAACGCTGGTTCGATAGAAATCGTTTCTAGACACAAGGACTAACTCCTTAGACAGTCGACTAACAGTCAAACCACATATCATAGACGACACTAAAAGAACTGTAAGATAACCGCCCTCTTTAAAAAAAAAAAAAAAAAAAAACAGCTAACCAACACTAGCAGCAAAATGCTATCACTAGCCCTAAACGTTAGTTAGCTCGCAGTTAGCTTCCTTCTTTTTAATTTCAGGATAGGAGTCATTTTTTTCTTTTCACGGTTATCGCCATGACAGCTTCATTCTTCACATAACGTTAGTGCACACGAATAGACCTAGTAATGTGTAGGTAAGTAAGCACTCGTCAACGATATAGCATTGCAGTTGACCAAAAATGTCGAAATCAGTTAAAACAGTACCAAGAAGTTAAAGTTGCACCAGAGCTTTAAGTATAGTAACTTGTGTATTACGAGCTATTCTAAAACATGTATCCCTCGACCGTTTAGACAACCCCAGCTACCGTTAATACTATCAAACCAATCGGCCGCATTTCCTTTGTGTGCCTTTTTTTTAGTAAAAGGAAACAGCTTTGTTAGCGCGCAGTCTGGCCAAATGCTTTGTTACAAAACTAATGTGTCTATATATATGTAACGGTGGCCCCTATAACTTGTTCGAAAAGCCTTATATTAAATGACCTGGTTATTTATACCTAAACAATACTTGTGCCCCCAAAAAACGCTATTTAAAAATCTGTACAAGCGTTCAACTACACGCTTCAACAATGCCCCAAAAACTACGTCAGTGGGAGCTGCCGGTCGCTTTTATGCATTTTGGCCACTTCCATTATTCTACATGGGGAAGGGGTACACACGTAGAAATTTCTTTTTGTGCGCTCTTATAGCCGAGTCGACAGATACTGACAATTACCACACTTCTATTTTTTTCGTACAAAAAAAGCAATGCAGTCACAAATGTAAGCACACAGTGTGCTGACCCTGTTTACAGAAAAGAAAGAAAGTGGCCGGTTTGTACCAAATGAGTTCCATTCACAAACAACGCGAGAATATGGAAACACACGTGTGAGAATTCAGTGTCAACGATGAAAACAAATCATAGACTTTTTTTATGTGAAATCACATTATTCATCATCTCTGTGCTATCGCGGCTAATTGTCACTTTAATTATGAAACATTGAATGTAAAGATTTGGACCACGGGCGTAGGAGAGTGGTTGGAGAGGAAAATGCGTCTCAACAATAGAGTACAGTTATTCACATGTGCAAAACCTAAAAAGGTAACTGCGCCACATGACTATGTAATGTATCTCTCTATATATACATCGGTTTTGCGTTCTCATTGCAGGATGTGTGGTGCCTAACAAACAAAATGTAAGTCGTCACGAACAGGATTCGAACCTGTGCGGGGAAACCCCATTGGATTTCGAGTCCAACGCCTTAACCTCTCGGCCACCGTGACTGCACGCCGTCTCTTGTATCCAGGAACCCATTTAACAATAGTAGGCTGTTCTTATGTTTGACGTTTGCGATCGGGCGTTTCAGAAGCTGTCTCAAAGATGGGTTTTGTATTGGGTCCTAGTCGTGCCTGTGACATCGCTAATGATAAATAGATAGGCCAGTGTAGTGGGAGAAGTACAGGGTCTTAGCGTGATACGGACATAGGAGGGAGACAAAACACCATCAAAACAGCTCGGCTCACCCACGGAAACAGAGAAAAAAATCTGCCCAAAACCAGATTATTAACTGTCGAGTAGTTTGGAAACCATTGCAACATCTAGATGACACACTGTTTACTTTGTTCTGTCATAAATAACCTACACATGACACACTTTTTTTTTTTTTTTTACAGTTTGGCATTCTAACACATGCTTTTGTTCTTACAGGCCTACGTATTTACGTTTCTTGCATTGGATCACATCTGAATTTTGATTCCCATGTGTTCATGATTTAGTAAGCATTTTCTTTAATAATTGTGTGTTCACTTTTGTATCTTATTAACATATTAACAAACACTTCCAGTCGTTTCAAATCGATCACCCAAATTACAAAAAAGTACTTCTCATTACCCCCCGTGGGATATCAACATAAAATTTTTAACAATTACCCAATATGTTGGAGGTCATTGTGCTCATAATGAAAAAATTATGTAAATAATTCAATTCCAACATTTTTTAATACACACAACGTGCTCTCCATAGTTCTAACGCAAACTATTTCTTCAGTAGAAAGGACTTCTAATGAAAACTGCTTGCAGTAGGTTCTCGATATTTTCCGGAGGAGCTCTACTTTAGTTTCTGGAAAGACGGGTTGCTGTTAATTTTTTTAATTTGTTTTTTTTCCAGTGCTTTGAGCCCTGTATGAAGTGGAGGCAGATATCTCAGAGACAGCTTTCTCAAAACCTGGGCAAATAACACTAAAGCCATTTGTACAGTTAGGTTAAATAAAATAATATTTTGTAGTTTGGATAAAGCCACCCTTTATTGTGGCTCTGACCCCATCACCTAATCTTGATTTTATATTGAATCCATTGCCTGTGCTATGTAAATAAGGGTTGAGCAGCTGAACCACTCCCTACACTGATATCCTCCACTACATTATACCTGCACACAGGTTTATTAGATTACAAGTCTGTGACCTACAGTCACAATGGCCTTAACAACAGCAAGCATAACTACATGTTTCTTTGGGTATTATGGGTCAAACATGAGTGACTGGGATAACACTATGAATGCCACAAAGAACATCAACTACTGTGCATGGTCCTCTAACAGCTAGTCCTCCAATTTAGTATTTTTTTCATCTGACCTGGGATGATATTCACAATGTGAAACGTGACATTTACTTGTCTCCTTTTACCTGGAGGATATCAAACAAAGATCACAAACAAACGTTGAAAGTTATAAAATTTTTATTGATGTATATAATACTAACATTTGAAAGGAAATTCCTGCATGTTCACAAGACGTTAGAAACAAGTGTCAGGAGGAATGCATTTGAGTTAACACACAAGTGGCAGGGAATCTTCTGCTGTGAAGGAAATGTCTTTGGTTTAAGTGGTTTACTAAATGAACAGGATATAAAGTAAGACCCTTATATGAACAAACATGATAGTAAACACAATATCACTATCCGGACAATGCTGTATTAGGTATCTGATTTTTAAAAGGTTTCTAACATAATATGATGATGATGATGATGATGATGATGATGACGATGATGATTCAGATTAGACAGTCTGATTTCAAAACAAATAAAAACAGACTTTTACACACATACACAAATCTACATTAACATTAGCAGAAAGAAATATCACCAAAGTAAAACAATTGCAAGAATAAGAAGCAGAAAATACATCTGAGCCAATCACATTTTAACCTCTACAGTACACAGAATGTACATAATCCTAGTGTTCGATCCTTTTCCAGTAATGTGATTTATACAAAGAAGAAGAAAATAATCCTCTGCGTGACTAAGCATATTCAATATAAACAGGTAGCAAGTTGTTTAAAAATCATTTATGTCTAACTTTATTTCTCCCTACAATGTCAGCTGAGGAAACTTACATGTTAAATTTTGTAAAACATGAAGGACTTGAAAGGATTGATCCTGCAGTGCCAGCTATTTATATGTACACCCCCTAAAGCGTCATATAGATCCCATTGTCTAATGCATTTCAGAATCTCACATTTCTGTCAAGCAGCATATATGCATAATGCAATCGCAAATTTATTATCCTATCCAACAGCTTTCCCACACTTCCCAACACCCACACTTGTCCCCCTTCCACTACGAGCTCATGCCCAGGAGCCTCTACAGGGGCAGAACACCTGTGGTTCCAGACAACCTCTTTCCTCTCATTGCACTGTCTCAACAAGGAGGCCAAGAGCATGAAAAATAGGCTGAGCAGGAGTCATTCGTCAAACCAAGGAATGCTGTCCTCTGCCTTGATCCACTCCTGTGACCTCTCTTGTATGTTGGATCCCTGGCACCTGGTATCACTTGCTAAAATTATTTTTAGAGAGTCGTGGCATTAGACATCTGTAACTAAGGTTGGTAAATCGCTAACAATGTGCAATAAGAGGAAGGTCACTTTATAGAAACTCCCGGGCATGACTTCCAAACATGAAGTTGACTGATTCATACATTTGCACTCTCTTTCAAATTTAAACTTTCTCTGTTTCTATGTAGCTGGTATCAAACACTGACTACGCCCCATACAGTGATAACTGCAAGGAATTCCTTGGAAGAGAAAAAAATCTTAAGGCATGTTTTATTATCACTTTTATCTACAAAACCATAGGAATCCATCCCTTCTGGAGTGCAATTACTCATACCAGCTTGTGCAAGATAAAGGCACTGTAGGAGTACGTGCGTGCATGTATCTCAGAGGAGGGGCTGTAGTGATAGTGCCCTGGAAAATGTATAAGATAAATGTTTATGTCAGAAACATATGTAACCGAGTAAACATTTCACCATGCAAATTATGGATGCCTGAAAGAAAACAGGAATTATATGTATAACACCCAACTATTATGTAATCACTCAAAAAAAAAAATTCACAGATACATTTACTGTATAAAGTACACACACTAAAGGCAGTTATCATAAAGTTACTATTTTAGGTTGTAGACGCTCTAAATACCAAGAGAGTAGTGTGCCTCACATAGAAAAAATAATTCCTGTACATAAACATACAAAGCTGCCCTGCAATAAGACAAAGGGCTATAAAAGGGAAATTTAGTGTATCAGTGTCAAAACCTGTAGGGACCTTCATGTCGCAAACATTTTCTTCTCTATTTAGAGGACCTTCTATCCTGCAATGATGTCCTTTATTTAGGAGTTCAAATGCTGACTAGATTTCTCAATAAATGTTTTTCTTATATCTTTTTAAGAGTAGCAAACAAGTGTGGTCTACAAGGACATTTTGACTATTTCAATATCTACTTTTCAGCAAATGGAAGCTTAACTGTTACTCAACTGGAAATCACAAATTACTATAATATTTTGATGTACCACATGCAACTTATATGGTATTCCAGGTAAGACATCAATAATAAGGTCTGAAATTATGAATTGGATCTCACTGACAGGAGTAACATACAATTTCACAACTGCAGGTAAAGGACAGGAGGCGAGACAGAGCCACTCGGACAAAGTATAAACTTAAGTATAGTTACCTGTTAGTTAACATCAGGGCTCATTCAGCACAGGTCCAAAGAATTTAGTAAACAACCTCTAGTTCACTACAAAACACCCCAGGGCCGTTTTAGTGAAAAGCCAGAAACTCCCATTCCAACCCTTGCACAACCTGGCAACACACTACCTCAACAGGCTGTGGGCAGTACCACTGTTGCCAAAGATTTACTATTTTTCACAAAAACACAAAGAACAAAGAGGCTATTTGTCAGTGAGGAAGAGAGGTCCAGAGGCAGACAAACACAGCAAGATGGAGATAGTTGGCCCAGCGCCCTGGAGATGTGCTGCTATTGAAGTGGTGGGCACCACTTGATGGGAGTGAGTTGTGGTACACTGGTGCAATGTTGCTTGCTTTGGACAAGCTGCCTGGATGGTTTTAGGAAGCACTCGAACTGGATGCTTCAATCAGAACTCTTTCTGATATGCGCTGTGGGGTGTTGATAACATAGTTACTTATGTAGTAATCAAGGTTTTTAGACTGTGCTAGTGATAAACAAAGGTAGGTTTTGCAGGAATGGTCCGAGGATGAACTACCATTGAAGGGAGAGTTTCAATGCAGAGTATGTTTCTAGTGTATCTGAGTGTGTGTGTTTGTGGCAAGAACACAAGACTGTTTACGATGGAGGGATATTTTATGCCTGCTGGGTGTTCAGTAAATGTAGAAATGTGAGGAGGAAAACAAAGAATGGGAAACTAGAACTGATGGTCAATAATCAAATCAATCAAATCATATTAAGACACTTGCTCCACAGCAATTGTTGCTGTGGGAATCTTGGCATCTGCTGCTGTTTCAGCAGGGCTTTTCTGTTGCTCTTCTTCCTCTTCTTCATCATCCTCGCCAATATCATCATCATGCTCTGGGACTGCCAAGCCAGCAGAGCGATGACCATTTATCTCACACTCAATGCTTGGTGGTTCTCCATTGATTGCCAGCTGTGCCTTCATGCTGTCTGGGGTGGAGGGGCTCAGCATCTCCCGAATCTCCTCCACAACGCCTTCCTGGGTATGCACCTCTGCCAATGGAATCTCTCCATCTAAGCTTCCCAGAGGAGGAATCTCCACATGGGCTTCTTCACCAGGTGAGCCCATGTCTTGTGTTGGGGCCTCCCCATCTCTGACCTTCTTGACATTGAAGGTCATGGGAGACACCTTGAACGAGGAGCTTTTGGCAGTTGGGCTCTTCGGATGGTTAGGAGTGAGGCTCTTCTTGATTTTGTCCCGCTTCTCTGGTGGCACAATCTTGGTGGTGATCTGGGTCATCTTCTTCTCAATGCTCTGGCGTGAGAAGGCCTTCTTGAGGCTATCAACCTTCTTCAGGCTAGAGCGCTTGAACCTGTCAGCCCTTCTCTCAAAGTTATGCGAAGTACCCATTGCAGCCTCGCCTTCTAGCATATCATCCTCCTCTGCGTGTATTGCAAGATCATCATCGTCATCAGAGGACAGGCTAATGGTCTGAAGACCCTCAGGCACACGGATGCCATCAACAGACCCAGAAACAGATGGAGTAGGATGGGTTGACGCTGCATCACACTGGCTTGGTTGTGGGGTCTTGAGGGAGTCTTTGACAAACACAGTGGAGGGGATCTCATTGTCTTCCTATTGGGAAAAAAGGACAGAAACAGAAAGGTTAAGAAGATGAGGATCATTTGTATCTATCTGTTATGAATAAACATAATTGCTTACACCAGGATATAGTTTGACAGACATATGGAATTCCTACACAACACTGATGTATCTATCTTCCTGTAGATTGTAGTAAAAGTCTGAAAGATAACTTGGCAACCTTTAGTGATCTACTGAACGAGAATGCATTTATTTAACTGATGCATTTCAACACACAACCTTTATGATATCTTAATTTGAATTGGTCATGGTCAGAATTAGACTTCAAGCAATCAGTGTGTAAAACAAAGGCACATCTTTCTTGTCCAAAGAAAGAAATTATGTGGTAGGTAGATTGAAAATTCTATAGAAAATCCAGAGTCCATCAGAGGTACTTATTAACAAGCATAGGTAATCATCAAAATGGTCTATCTTGGAGATGTGCACCAATCCTGTGGTAGCCACACCTATGGGAGTGACTAAGACTATTTATTCAGTGACACACACTTGAGTCAGTTTGATACCTCTTTATGATGAAGAGACAGTTCAGGGCTTGAAACATTGTACTTTTTCTAAATGTAATAAAGAGAAACATTTTCTTTAAAAGGGAGCATTCTACAGTGTTGACTGGGAAGCAAAAATCAGGGTTAGACTTTAGGAAACTTTACAAGTTCCAATGACTTCTAGGGAATTCTTGACCATGATGATCAAAGTCAAGATATTTCAGGTGTACTCCCCTCCACATTCCCCATAAAACATGGTAACATCTGGCCATGTTTTGGCCATTGCAAATGACCATCTGTGTTTATGTCTTAATACACTGACATTTTTTGTTGGTCTGCCTACTAAGGACTGAGGAAACCAGTCTCTGCATGCCTCCCTGGTTTTCTCCCCGAGACATCTGAGGAATTCCACCTGTTTCTCAGCAGGAGTCACACACTTATCTCCATTTTCCCTCTTTTTAAAAAGATCATTCTCTGTCTCTAACCCCACATCCATGAATGCTTTGATGACCATGAACAGAGTGAGATGGAGAGCAATAATTTCTGGAGTTTCAATTTGCTTTCAAATTTCTCTTTCAAACCGTGTTTTCTACGTCTGAGTTTCTTCTTGTTCCCTTTGACTTGCTGCCTATCCATCTGTGCACAATCACACACATGCAGGCACACACATACAATGTTCCACTCCACTAGGGATTTATGGGCTAGGGTTGCCACCCCCCGATTGCCCCCATCCTTTCACACCCAGGGGTGAGTGAGGAGTGAAGGCTTCAGTGGTTGACATACTCCACTACACATTTGAAATGCTCATAAACAAACCCTTTCAATGGCATCAGCTTATAGTTTCACTAGTGGGTATTTGGCTTTGAGGTGATTTACTGTAGCACAGTCTACAGCACATTTTTATGCTTTAAAGTGCATGTACAAGACATGCTTATATATGGGCAGTTAAAAATACCTTCATTTGCCCAAAACAGGAACAGTTGATTGAACTGATTCAAGGCCCTCACACACCCTACAGTACTGAATATTTTTGATAAACCATTTTCTGATTGGGCTACTATTCCAGTCCTTAACAGCATGGTATAATAAAAGTACTGTTTGTAGTTTTAGTTGGTGTTTACCTCTGAATATATGCACTTTTTGCTAAAATTTGTAATTTAAACTGTATACAGTTCATACATTTTTGTTTTTAGTGACATGTTTTGACAACTATTGTCAGATTTGATACAGATATCCATGGTGCCCATAGGATAATGCCCTGACTTTTTAGTGCCACCGGCAGTTCAAATTTTTAGTTTATCCCAAGCTTTGACTTGTGACCAAATACCTGCAAAACTAATGACATTCCCATCAGCCTTAACATGCTAAAATAAGATGACAAATGTGGCAAATGTTATACATGTTATAAATGTTAACATTGTCATTGTGAGCATGTTTGAATGCTGACGTTAGCATTTAGCTCAAAGTAATACTGTGATTAAGTACAGTCTCACAGGGCCACTAGCACACTCCTTATGTGTGTCTTTTTCTCTGTTCCAGTAATATGCTAGGAAGGTTTTTAAGGAAATAAGTTGGGTTTTGCATGACTGACAGCTGACTCAGTGTCTCACAGTCAGGTGTTGTGATTACTACTGTCTCAACCCACCACAGCTCCAACCAAACTTTCTCATCTTTGCCCAAATTTGGATTTTCTGATTCTGGTAACTGAAATATATGTAATTGAGCAAATATGTCAAACACAGGCGTGTCCCTTGCCGTGACCTATGGGTGACTTAATATCAACACAAACTGACCAATGATTTGTTGTTATTAAACCAAATATTGCATACTGTAAATCTAGGTGAAAAGTAGCAGAAACATATATTGTTTTAAACTAGACACCTTACAATGAATAGACACATTGTAAAATATGTGTCACGGTCAGTACACATTGCTTGCTGCATAAAAGAATGTTTAAGTATGACTGCATTTCAAAGAATGCATGGCAGGTCTTAAGACATTATAGGAGTGCTTACAATGACAGGATGCTATAAGTTGTTGAAGCAATGCACAATGCATCTTTCCTGGGGTATCATTAACACATACTTAAGGACCGGGCCAACCAGATGGTCTAGAAGAGTTTTGGCTGCTGCCAATTCTTCACTCAACAGCAATATTGTGCTTTCTGCTGGAAGGGACAGTAGTATTACACCAGACAATACCTGACTATCTCAGTGTCATCCCAGTGTCAAGCCAATTTTGACATGCATTTATGAAGTGGTTTATATGTGTGAAATGAGATGATACAGTACCTGTATCATGTGACGATAGATATTGAAGATAATTTTTTTTTAAAAAGGGCTATGAGACTGAAATTGTGATATTTTCTATGCTGATATGAGCTGTATTTCACTCACATGATCGCTTCTAGAACTTTTGCATTATCTCTGCATGTTTCATCCGAGCCTGATCCACTGCAGCTCAGAGCACTACCCTTAGACACCAAAACACTTTCATAGTACACAGACAGCTCTTGAAAAGTGGGAAGCCATGCTAAAAACCCTCCTGCTTTTCATCTTGCAGACACCTGATACCTCTCGCCTTGATCTCAAACATGCAGGCATGATTCACAGTTCAGGTGTGTGCCAAGCATGTGTGGTATCTCCCATTTAATGGTAATAAATCTGCAAGTGTGTTGTTAAAGGCACAACATCAACCTTAAAAACAGGGTCATGTTTTCTGGATGAAGAGGAAGAGCAACTATAAAAGGTTTCATAACTTCAGAATATACAGTACAATATATAATAGAGTGAGATTACTTTATATAAATTACCTATACTGGCCCTTCTCTGTTGTCAGTTATAGATAAGTCTGCTGACTTGCCTGATAACACTGGCAAAACATAAAGGGATTGTACTGTATGTGAACAGAAGTCTTTTTTCTTTACCACCAATAACCACTACGGGTATATCATCATCCCTAAAAGCTAGGAGCTTTTGATGCACTGCGGGTATGTAACTTGAAATCCAAAAAAGACAAAATAGCTGGGGAACAGCTCTTCGTCTCCTTTGGTTTAACTGCAATCCCTCCTTTTTGGTTTGCTTCTCTGTAGCTCCCGCCTGTCATATCTGAAGAAGCAGTATCTGAATGCCCCATTTTGCTCTTGGCCTGACACTGGACCACACCCATAGTGACTGTGTGGATCTGAGCGTGTTTGTGCAGAATAAAAATCAGAGAGTCAGGGAACTATGTGGATGACAGCTATTGTATTAAAAGAAATTACACGTTATGGAGAAACACCAGACACCTCGATTATGGAAGGAGGATATTACTACAGATTCAATGCGTATCTCTCTTTTCTGAGAGGACATTTCGAGTCAAGTAGAGTCAAATAGTCAGCATGAAGTGTCGGATAAGTACCCACCTAAACCTGACCGGTCATGATTAGAAAAATCAGAGCTAATATATCCTTTCTAAACCCTTCGTGGAGAACTCCCTTACAATACACACTAATCTTTCCTGATTGTTTGATGCTGCTAAGGTTAGTAAAGATTCAATCTTGACACCTCTGCTCCAGTCTGGGCCTGCCATAGTCTTTGTGATTTGGTTCAAACATGTTTGATATAATCACTGTGGGCCCTGCAGTGTGTGGGAGGCAGTGACTGGAAATAAAACACCCTTGAATGAGAGCTGAGCCTTTCCTGCTACGTACTGTACACGATCTGCTGCTATAACACAGTTTAAAGACAGTTTAACAGCGATAAAATACAACAGACGCTTCACTTATCAATTATAATTTATAACACACACACTCTCAAACAATAGTAGGAATCATGCACTGACTGGTCATCACCAGTTTGCTCTAGAAAATGAACAATTAGCCGCAACCTCATCCAGCCCCCCCCCCCATCATCTTTTATTTGATTTTACTGGTGAACATGCAAGTTATGTGTGGGGGGTCCCAAACAGGAAAACAGTGTGAAAACAATGTGTCCCCAGTTTAACCCTTCCAAAATCTTGGCAAGCGAGCTACAACAAACAAATTTTTCCTAAATTACCATTTGACCCAGGGCTGTGCTGTGTGTGCATGTGTGTGTGCATGTGTGTGTGTGTGTGTGTGTGTGTGTGTGTGTGGACCTCACATTCTGGCACTTTTCTCTTGGGAACTCCAGTAATGAATGTGCTCTCTAAGCAAGCACTCATTAGCTACTCATAATGTGATACAGTACCAGTCAAAAAGCTTGGACACACTTTCATCAGCCATTGTTTAAAAAAAATCATTTCAGAGAGCTAGATGAAAGAAAAATCAGAATAAAGTTGGAGGTGAACAAAATAACAAAGATAATTTAGTGTGACGGCGAGTTTACTGTACATTAAAGGGCATACACGGTTATGTAATGCAGATCAAGACTTTGTTTAACATTTGCATAGTAGAATCGCCGTATACACTAATAAGTAAGTCATGAGCAACAGTTTATGTAAGTCAGTTCTCTTGAGTCTCCAGCTCTATTCAAACAGAGAGATCTGGGCGGGGCAGGACTGAGTCGCGACTCATTGAAAGAGCTCACATGGGCTCTGGTTACATTGTGAGTGTGTGTGTCTGTTTACACCTTATGTGTAATGATACTTTATACTGTTTCTTTTGCATCTGTTCTGTATTCTCTACATGTGTGTGTGTGTGTACACAGACATCTTCACACATTTGCAGTGATATACAGTGTTATACTTTAGGCTGGGCGATATGGATGAAATCAATACATTATGTATGTATATCTTTTTTTCTATAGCACTACATGTATGCAAAAGCACATAAAATAATCAATGTCAGTTTATGAAGAGAACTGTATTCCACTCTTAACAACAAAATAACTTGTTTTGCTACTTTTAAAGTGCAATTTGCTTGCGAGATTTTAAATTTGATAGCAGTATTCTGTGTTAACTATAACAGGATATGATCATAACTCACTGAAAGTTGCTAAATTTTTTTTTAATCACTTATATTAACTTTTATACTGTATCTTGTATTCTTTACATTGCAGATTTGCACGTAGTCGGATATACAGAATGTGTTTATATGCGTTTTGTTAGCAATTTGAACAGGTGTGTTTTCCTGGCCCTTCAGGTTTTCTTAATCCTAACAGGCGAGGTCGGTACAGGTGTGTTGGCACAGTGAGTCAGGTGCCTCCGGGGGACTGCGCCGATGAGAGGGTACACAATCCCCACACACACACACACACACACACACACACACACACACACACACACATACATACATACATACATACACAAAAATGTATGTGCGCACACAATTGCTATTGTCAGCCCCCTGCAATTATCTCTTTACAAAATGAGAAAGACAGGAAGAAGAGAGAACAGCGAGAAGAGAGACGTTACAGACGAACTGAACGCAGCTTCAGGTGCTTTTCTCGATTAATATCGGACTATTTTCTGAAGCGTATTTCAAATTTCAAACAAAGAGCTAAAGATAAAAGCTCTGGTTCTGAACATTTCCCATTGTTCTCTTAATTTGCCTATCCTCTTCATCTGTAACACAACCTACCTTCATTCAAGATGTCCAAACACAAAACACTATCCGTTACTACATCCCCCCGCATCCCTTTCTCACAAACTCACACGCAGCTTTGTCCGCTCAGTGAAAACTCAAACAATCACAGCACAGTGTACACCTGAAACCCACATGATTGTGCAAATTTGCCTTCATCTTCATATGTTTTGATCACATCCCCTCACATTACAGTGCAGCGAGTTGTTTTCGAGGTCACCCCCACCCAGCTTGTTGCGTAACATCACCCCCCCCCCCCCCCCCCTCCCCCTACTCCATCCCCACCCCGATGTCCATGAAGAGCCATCTGTGGACAGAGGAAGGAAAGAGGAAAGGAAGGAAAGGAAATGGAATTCTGCTATTTATCATGGGACTGGGTGACCACAAAACATGATAAACTCTAAATGCACTGTACACAGTGAAACGTACTCGCGTAACAGTCTAACGTACATACAAATATTCTAAACATACACAACTTTCACCTGTTAAGATCATAACCCAACACCAATCTAACAACCACACATTGCGACAATTCCAACTATCATAAATACCCTGTCAACAACTTATGTTAATTCTGAATCATACCTCTTGTCTTAATACCCATAAATCTCTGCATGACAGTTCGGGCATTCTTTCCTAACCTAACCGCACCCCTCCCATATCTGCCTCACCAAAAGAAAACACAGTATGTTTACTGGTCTTGCAAGCTTGTGCAATCACAATAACCAGTTCAGGTGCAAAGCCATGCTGACGTGCTGGTGGAATGAAGATCATGGCGATCTACAGAGGCCACCATTATTCCTGTTGACATAAATGATGATGATGATGTTGGACGTCTGGACGGAGCCCGTTGACACAACCCCTAATTTACAGGAGGATAGCAGTGGCTTTCCAGTCCTCATAATTATTATTTTATTTGGTATAATAACCTCAAACATCAGTATGACATTGCAAAACCTGCACTTTCACCGCTTGTCTTGCAACATCTCTCTGCATGTATGATGAATGAGGTAAATAAAAGGTTTTCAGCGGTGTCACCGTAACGCATTCATGTACATTTACAGTTTTTGTTGCTCCAGTTTCGACCGTGGACATGTTAATCTCCTTCAGCTCTTTTCTTTAAATCTCCAAAGACCCTTCTTTAGAAATTGCTTCAGTAACAATCCCAAACCGTGCATATCAGAACCATTGTTTGATAAGAGCGGTGCACTGCAGAGATAGCATGAGCATTGATAAGGCTCCACCAACAAATTGTCAAAAATGTTTACCCCGAACGGAGGTCAAACTTGCAAGAGTCTCCACTGAGAAGAAGGGAAGTCATCATGTTATCTCAAGACATGTTGTATTTACTTTGTTTTATTGAAGAGTACAGAAATAAGAGCAGTGAGAACCAAAATGGCTATTGTTTTCCCTTTTCCTGCAGTGGATGTTATGGTTTTGGCGAGGAGATTGGATGGACACTGAGGTTTGAAAAGCCAAGAAGGAGCAAAGCATGCAGATCATAAAACTCTGTGTATATCCGTGACTAAAACTATGTAAGCCATGAATATGCATTCTTTGTATCAGATTTATAAAGCTGTGGTTGGTTTTTTTTTAACCTCAGTCATAGTGGAACTAGAGGTACACGTGCACAAGCCTTATTTCTACTCCCACAATTAGCTATAAACGGATGTAGAAACTCTCAATCACATATTTGCATATCAATACGCTGCCTGCTTCACCGGTCTGTAGATGTGTCACAAAGAGGAAAGAAGTGGCGCAATTTCACCGACCGCGTTGCATCTGTGAGGTTTTCCAACGTTTCCAGAGCAGCTGTCAGTACGCACGACCTATACTGTGTCTATTTATAGCGCCCGTATCATTAATTCATCACAAGCACCTGTAAACCATCATCGGCAGTGATGATCTCAATCATCATTACTGAACATCAGAAATGTGACCAGTGAATAGTTTGTAGCGCTCATATCGAAACAGACTTTGAAAGAAAGAGAATGTTAACGGGAAAATAAAGTTATGCCTGCTATTTAAATTGAAAGAATGATAATACTCACTGATCAAATGTAGTAAATCAATATGAATTTCATGAACGCGCCTTTGATTGGCATTTTACAGATCTCTGTATAGACCACATTAAAAATGAAATAAAATCAGTGCAGTTGGTTAACAACCTAAACAAACAATATTTCATTATTTATATTCCGTCTCTCACTTTATTTACTTTACTTTTATTTACTTTAATTTTATTACACACACATCATACATCTGGCCCTCTGAAGTCTAATGACAGAAAGAGTCAAGTGAGGATAGTTGGGCTTCTGTGGCAGGAAAATCAGCAACAAAACTCAAAGCATTTTTTAACCATTTAGAAAACTTCATCTCCTCCATAACTCATCAGCTTTATCTAACATGTTATACTATGTGAGTGTGAAAGAGAATGTAGAGAGCTGAGTAGAAAAAGAGCAAGTGAGAGTGAAAAGAAGGATGTGAGTTCAAGTGTGCAAAAAGAGATTAAAGTCATAACTCTATTAATACCTGCTGCATTATGAAAAACATGCTAAATATGTGCTCTTGGTAGGTCGTTCCGAGGCCCGATCCCGATGTTCACACTCACAGACTCACGGACTTTGAGGAACGTTCCCGCTAAGTCCACGAGGGGCTTAGGGCTGTCCCGCTGTCAAATCGTCGAGTGCATGAGGGCTCTCTCGCAGACAATTTGAGCCCTTTATGCACACTTTCTGCAAGTCTGCATCGCTGCAGACTTTGCCTGAGGGGATTACCCACAGTTCATAGGGTTGTGATGTTAAATCAGCGATAAATATGGGGTTACCACGTACCAGGGGAAGCCCCCCCTCAAAAAAAAAAACAGTAAACAAATTGGCACGTGGGTGTTCAGCCTGGCATAGTGGGTGCGCTGGTGTGCCTGAATTTACAAAGAAACACTAAACAAAGATTTGAGATACATAAAAACACATGAAATCTGAGGAATGTGAGCACAGGTTTTATTACACACCTAGTCTATTCATCAACCATTTCTTTTCATTTTTGCTAAATGATGCTGTTACCTCTCATCCATTATGTAAGGCAAGAGCCTGGAAGACGTTCAAATCAGGCAGTCGGTCCCGTACCTGACTGTCCTGCACATGATTATTTTATAGGTTGGATATTACTTATCTGTTTTATACTTTGTTTAACGTATAATGTGCTTAATGGGTGAGTCATTTTACTATTTTTGTCTTTTTCTGTTTTTGTTTAAGTGAGCCCACCAAGACAAATTCCAATCAATCATGTTGCTAAGGCAACAAAGTATTAAATCTTGAATCTTAAGTGCCTTGGCCTTGAAGAAAGTAAAAAAACATAAAATAAAAAGTTCCAAACCCACAACTGTACATAACATGTTTTGCTGTCGTCAAGGTAACGTGATATGTCGCAAAGTGTTGTCCCATTCCTATTTATACCATTTCAAGCCCTCGCAGCCACTTGCACTCAAGCACTTACCAGGTGACGTCAGTTAAATCAGGGTTCAGGGCTTAAGGGGGGCACTGGGATTGGGCCCAAAGACAAAGACATTCATTGCTCAGTCTCTTCATTTCATCACTATGTTTTAATTTAATTAAAGCTGTTAATACGAGAATTTTACATCAGGAATATGTGTTTAAAGTTGGCCAACTCACAACCTCAGAGACTGTAACAGTTGAGGAGACTCGTTAAACCTGAATGTGACAACAGGCAGAAGAGCAAGCACTTAAGGTAGGCTTATACTTCCCCATCCACATGTGTCTTCGCCATAGACTACAGTCTGCAAACTCAAGTATAATCTCTTATCCAAACTCACTCTTATTATCACATTATTGTCATTAGTTGACAATCCGTTGTGTATTTTTCCTTCTCCATATTGTTAATTCTTTCTGTATTTGACTCTCTTCTCCCATATTTACTTTCTGTTTTCTGAAAGCCCAGAGGATTATCTGAGGAATGAACCCCGAAGGGAAAATAAGAATGACAACAAAGTGAGGAGTTACGCTGTAAACAGACCTCATTGTTCATTTAGAAAGCCCGCCTTAAAGGCTGCATAGCCAAGTTAGACTATCAACGGTGAGACCAGTTTTACATCCAAAAGCACTCTTAAAGAAATGCTTGAAATGTCATTCACAACTCGTAGTTTGTGGATAACACATTGTTAGAAAGTTGTGAAATGGTGCTCATTGGTGGGACTGAACAATTTGTGGAATTATGACATTTCTGACCATTATTTAAGTTGTTATATTCTCTATTAAAACTCCATGCTTGGATGTGGTCTAATAAGGTTTATAACAAACATAAAAGGCCTTTTTTCCACAGACGCTTCCACCTGTCATGGCAGGAAAAGCACAGGTATAATTAATTCTGTTAATGATGTCTCAGCTCTATTATGTGTCCCAGTAAGCCACCAGTCTGCACAATACCAAGCCTTGGAACAGGCTGAATGCGGTTGTAATTGACGTTATTACCTGGTTACACCTGTCAATTTGTTTTTACTATGACAACATGTCAAAATGTCAATAATGTCCATAAAAATGTCTGTTACAAACTCATTTCATCCCAGTTTAACTAGCTGTCAGTCAATTACACGCCGCGGCTAACGAGCTCACAAATGCTAGAGAGTTTATATCTCTTGAAAGACTCGCCAACAAAAAGACACACTTCACTGTCTGTCCTTTCACACATTAAAATGATTGACTGGTGTTTGTATCTCAACAGAAAAAAACATCTTTGCCTGAGCATAAATAGCCGATATCAGCTGAGAGTTTGATTTTGTAGTTTAGCCGACTCACGGAGTTCACAGTAATTAGCAAACGGCTAACTGACTTAGCTGTCGACAGTCCACATGTTAGCATTAGCATTTTAAAACATTGTTAATACGGTAGATTCAGTTACAAGCTAATTAAATGCATTCTGTGTCATTTGAAAATTGTATTCGCTAGACTTAAGATATGATAAATAAGTGTGCTTGAGACTGAACGGGTTACAGAACAGGTCAGAGAATAAATGATGACATATAGGTAGCATGTGACTTTCCCTGAAGTGACTTTTCCCTGAAGCTCCCAACTCCACAGGGATCATTCAATACTTGTGTATAAGCTGTGATGTTAACTGTTAAAAATTCTCCATTTCCACTGTCCATTTATACTCTCCATCACCTGTGCCTTTCCTGCTGTGACAAGTCAATATGTCGTCTGTGAAAAAGTTCTATTGAATAAACCACTGAGTGTCTATTATAGGCTATAAGGAGTACAGAATCGGGCACAGCCTTAAAGTAACAGGATAGTTTCTGTAACTAAACAGAACTTCTGTAACTTGCCACTGTGAACAAAAACAGTAACTAAAAATGACCTGGACCCACTATCCATGCAAATGTAGAGCTAATTTTAACCGAAAATCAACAGAAGAAAATACGAATAAATGTGTATTTCCATCCACTACTGTTTTGCAAATATGAACAGTTGAGCCCATCAAAGTAAACAGTCAGTGATGCTGATTCTGATCCTGATAGAGCGACAGTCAAAGCTGGAGCGATGGAAAAACGTGATACAAATACTGGTGTAAATAATTAAATTAGTGATGGCTGAACTCTATTTGGCTGCTTTCAGGGTCCTTGTATTGTGCAAGCCGACTCTCTGTCAGGGGTTACTGGGACACTTAAAATAGAACGGAGCCGTCATTAATGTTATTAGTAACACCTATGGGTGCATTACATAGTGAACATTCAAATAAAACAGCGGGTATAGATGGTAAATACAGTGCTCTACATAGTAAATAGGGAGTCATTTCGCACACAGCCTATGTTAACTACCCCCTTACGTAAGTTAAAGCTTCAACACACTGTATAGGCCCAGCGTGTTTGAATACACTGCTTTGGGCTATGAGCTTGTGCAATATATCACCTGCTAGAGGGACACACACAACAAATCTCAGGTGTAGCCTACAGCCAGCCGCCTGCTCCAACCTGTGGAAATGGATATGATTTTATAATAGAAGATTCTACTCTGAACGCACGCAATATGCACTTTAATTATACTCCAATATCTAATTACTCCTGTTTGGGATGACGCTAGCTGAATATGTGTAACAAGTTTGCTGTCTCTCTCTGTCGTTGTTGCTTTCAAATGTTTGGTTTAAATGGTTTCTATTGCGCTTCAGCTTTATTTAACTCTGAGCTTCGAGTCATTAAACTAAAGGTAAGAGTTTGGGGCGAGGCCGGGAACAGAACTACCAGTTTGTCCATCATGAGTATTCAGGGTTTGGAAAAAATAGACTTTACTTCCTGCTGTTGAAAGCTAAGATTGAGTCACAACCTTTGGCCAAGTGTCAATAGACGAAAGGACTATGATTACTGGTCGCAAAAGTAAACAAAATGACAATGACTGAAGTTAAGCCAATCACTCAAAATCTTTGTATGCATCTTCTGTGCTGGATGGCGAGTCAGAATGCGGTGAGAGTCTAAAAATAAATGCACGATCTTACGAGAAACGAAATTATAAATTATTTTTCACTCATTCCTCATTCCTACAGCTCACCTTCCATCCAACAAAAAAGGCATCGCTGTGTTTAGTTTGGCAGAGGAGCGTGTTTCTTTTTGCTTTGCAATGTGATATGAATGTTCTTTGATAGTCTGTGAGAGCTCTGACTGTTGTCACTCCCCGCCACTTTACGATTAGGGATCCCAGATACACAGACAACCTCCAAACCTTCTCTTCCCAATCCCACGGAGAGAGCCACACAACAACTCCCCTCTCTCTGCTCGGTATCTCGCCAAAACTGTGACACAGGGCCCCCCCCCCCGCGTGTGCAGAGCGAGCGAAACAAATGAAACTCTCACGGCGCTCAAATTCAATTTGCCGTCGTGCTTGACTTGTTTGTTGTGATGCAAGTCCACTGTGAAATAAACGGAGACGGGGAGATAAAGATCTACTCAGAAATAAATGACTTCTGTCGCAGGAAATTTAATTCCTAATACACCGTGTTTCAAGCATGCCACAGTGATGCAAATATAAGATTGCGGGTCTCGAGGGTGACTGTTGATATATTTAAACACTCAGGTAATCAGCCTTTGAAATTAATCTGTACAACAAATAATAGAAAATATCTGCAATCCAACACGAAACATTTTACCTTTCCAAACAGTAATTACCAAAACAGCTTCTAGACCGTACACAGTGGACTCTCAGATGGCTGGGAATTGTGTGTGTGTGTGTGTGCAGCAGAAAAGGCCTAGAGAGAGGAGGGCCGTGTAGAGACAGGAAAAGCACTGGTGCACAAAAACAAACAAACAAGGCCTAAGCAGGGGTAATTAAGTCCTCATTAGTCCTTGTTATGCGCAGGAACGCAACGGAGCAGCAGATAGCCCCTGTCATTTCAGACCGGCCGCGGCCAAAGGCTGCAGCTGGTAGACCCCTGCTCCATACAACAGTGGGCGTTTACCCAGAGGCCCTCTGTGTTTCCACCTCAGCTGGCACGTACAGGGTGGTGAGTGTTCTGGATCAATTTTGTCGAGTTGGGGAAGGGAGGGCCCCTCGGCCAAACGCTACAGCGCCGGTATAGGGGAGTTTTTGCTCTTTGGCGTGCAGCAAATGCGCGTTATCAAAGAGTAGCGTGAGGTGTGCGGCGTGTGCTTTTGTGAGGTCTAAGGGAACCAGGACAGGTGGCTTAGCCAAAAGACAACAAAAATGGTCACATGCAAGCTGTTTGTATAAAAAAAGATGAAGGAACTGATAGAGAGAGAGCGATGTGAGGAGGAAAAAGATAGTATAGTAGGAAATCAGAGCACAGCACCAGATGGAGAAAAATCAAGAAAAAGACACAATACTGAGCTAAGGTGAGGAATAAACAGAAAAGACTCAACACAAGCACATAGAGGAGAAAGAACAAGGGCTGCACTTAGTTCTTTTATTCCCCTCCAGTCCCCCCCCCCCTCCACCCCAAGTTTCCCAAGTCTCATTTACCAGCTCTGTAACTGCATACACCTGACCCAACACATCAGCATAGCAATCAATGGGAAACTTGCACGCATACACATGCACACACGCCCTTGGGGTCATACCTGGCCTTGCTACGCCCACCTACAAATGCTCTGCTTAGTTTGACACAAAAAAAAAAAGTCAACTCAGCACAAGTCAGACTAGCACTTAAATCTATACACTCATGGTAGAGATGTAGTTATTATAGAGACAGTACGCCTATGTGATCTAGTAATATATCAAGTGCTAAACACAGGTGAAACTCATTCACATGCTCTGTAGGAGAGAAAAATATGTGTAGATGTTTGCAGCCAGGAAAAAAGACAGTAAAAAGTAGAAAAAAATCCTCAGGACACGTGGAATTTGACAACGCACTGAAAGCAAGTAGCACTGTCCACTCTCACTATCTCTAAAAAAGCAGAAGGGCACTCCCTTCTAAGCACATAAAAAACTGACCAGGGATTAGTCAGATCGATCCGTGGTCCCTGCCTCACCCACACACCCACACACGCACACACACACACACACAGAGCCACTTGCAAGGTAAGGTCTTGGCACCTGTTGCATTTGAACAACAGAGCCTCAGTACCTGGGAAACCAGATAACAACGGCGGTTAAGAGCTCTCAGTGGTTCTGGCTGTGTCAACACTGCCCTACCGCTTTTTCTCTCTGCCTGGGCACACACACTTGTACGCACATGCTCAGATGCACCACTCCCCCCCACCTCCCTCCCCCCACACACACACACATAATGCAGGAAAAACTTGGAACTTATTCATGCACACAGCATACTCGGAGATAATGCTTAGATCATGTTTTTTGGTTGAGTGGAACCGCATCTGTCAGACTGGAAACGCTTTCATCTTGCGTGGCGAATACTTGATAAAATAAAATCAGCTTTGATCTTCAAATCGAGACCCCAGGTTGATGTTGAGGTCTATTTTTTTTCTATGTAAATGAAAGAAACTATTTTTATGTCTTGAGATAAGTCAGAGATAAGGTTGTGTACGGATATTCCTCATACTTTCCATTCGCAATTTCCTGGGGGGGAAACTGGAAAGTTTATCACCTTTTTTTTTCAGTGCCAGTGTAGAGTTTTAGCCTCACAGGTGTGATATGACAGTTGAAATGGTAAATCCTTTTAAAAAGTCATCTGTCTGTCTGAATTATGACTGTGGGGTGTAAACAGATCTAGTCAGTCAGCAGCCTCTGAGCTCTCCTCTATTATCCTCTACAGCTCCATTCCCAGACACACCCTTCTTCTCTCACACACACACACATATGCACAGAGGGAATAGACCCATACACATTTAACATGGATTAATTCATCTTCAAGTAACCAGATCACATCCAACGTATTTATACAGCTCTACATTTTGAGTAGAGGTGTGTTTTTAACAACTGCTCCCCACATTATTTGTGAGCTGGGCTCTACAGGTTGCTGAAGTCCTGTCCAACAAGTTTTCTCAAGTGTTCAAAATTAAATAAAGTGCTGTTCACCTGCAGTGTGTCACGTGTCAGTGCCAACCAGGCTTACAAGAAATGTGCACACATGATCCAAGCACACCCACCTCAACAGTCAAATGTGAATGCAAATATGACTTCCTCACACTCCTACGCATCTAAAGCAAGCCCCTCTGATGGTGTTAATAAATGATATGTCTAAAAACCTCAATATTCCTGCATTATTAAGGAACATTTATTTTTGGTTATAATATGAAAGCATCCTTTAAATATTTATGTTTCCTCCTCTGCCCCATACACCATGTTCCCTCACCTGGAAGATGAGCACTTTAAAGTGGTTCCTCTTGAGCAGGTGGTTGTGGTTTGCCTCCAGCTTCTTCACCTGGACCGCCTGTTTGTCCATGCGTTCCTTCACGTCTTTCAGGTGCCCGCTGACTTTCCGGGAGCGCTCGAGCAGCTTGCTGACGCAGTTGGAGGTGCTGATGTGGGTCTTGGACAGACGGGTCACGTCCCCTTGCACGACCCGCACGGCGCCCTCAAGGTCGGCCTGCCTCTGCTCCATCCGCTGCTGGTTGTCCTGCACCGCCTCCAGCATGTTGACCAGCTTGTCCAGCAGAGCCACCACGGTGATGGCGCTCACCTGGCCGCGGTCGATCGGGCTTCCCGGCGCGGCTGCGGACGGGCTGGTGGGGCTTTTTAAACCCAGCCTGGAGAGGGTGCCGGTCGGGGTCGGGGACGACGGGGCGGACGATGGGCTGAAGCTCGGGATGAGGATCTCCGGGTTTTCGGGCGGCTGCTGCGGGGTGGTGTGAGGGCTGCCTGAGACGCTGCTGGGCTCGGCGTGGGACGCGTCACCTTCCATGGTTTCACACAGGTGGTCAAATGTCCCGCTTCGGAAGAGTAATTAACTTAACTCACACAAAAAAAAGTTTGGCAGTGGCTCTGTGATGCTGCTGCCAGTCGCTCCTGCAGAGAACTGAAGTTTGGGTGTTTTACTTTCTTGAAGTTGGCTGTGCATCCACGCCCATTTCAGCCTCTCTCTTTACGCGCACCCCCTCACACACACACACGCTGTGAACTTTCAAAACACCTCCCCTGCAAGCCAAAGGGAGGGGCTTGGTTGCTATAGAAACAGGCCTAGCCCTGTCGACAGAATAGAGGTAGAGTTTCTCTGTGTTTGTGCGTGTGCGTGCGTGCGTGTGTGTGCGTGTATGTGTATGTGTGTGTGTGTGTGTGTGTGTGTCTTTGTGACTGCCAGCCATTCCACTGTGTGCATGCCTGGCTGCATTTGCAAAATATGTGTGAAGGCTACTTTTGTTTACTGCACTCGCTTCTGTGTTATTGCATTGTGTCAAATTGTACTGGATTGCATTGTAATCGAATAATGTAATGTGTGTGTGTATGTGTGTGTGTGTGTGTGTGTCTGTGTTCTTGTGTGTGTGTCCGACAAAACAATACAGCAAAGATAACCCGAATCAGTAGGCCTGTAGTTCTTTTGTGTGTGTATGTATGTCTCGGGAGCTGATTTTTTCCAGACACACTATAGTCAGATATAAATCATGGATCTTGTTTTCTTCATGCCAAAGTCTGGTGTTTCACCGTGCCTATATGTTAGTGTAGTACAACTGGGTGTGCGTGACATATGTTTGCCCCCTTTCCTCTCCCCTCTTGTTTTTGAGCTCTGTGTCATGGCATGGGGCACACTCACATGGAAATGTGGAAATCCCTGTTTCAACAATGAGCTCATCTGTGCCCTGGCATGGTGCCCTGGCCTCTCTCTCTCTCTCTCTTTCAATCTTTCTCTTTGTCACTATCACTGTAAATCTTCTATTCACAGTAACCCAATCGCTCTCTCAATCCAACATGTTTGAAAATGAAACACGTAATGCGTTAAACATTACATGGTATTCAACGGCAATGTGTCAGCGTGTTGCACGTATATAACCTTTAAACAAGAGTGCCTTGATGTTTGTACACTTTCATAAAGGGAGGGAGACGGAGACATGTGCCTTTATCTGTGTGATCGATTCCCTTGCAGAAGATGCACTGACAAGAATCTTATTTTTATCACTGCAAGACTATGGAAAGCATTTAAGGTCACACCTTAGTCTATTGGATTCTGTGTGATATGGTAAGAATTGGTCAGGCACCATCTCCTCTAAGATCAATACAAAGCATTCACACCCCTAAAATCAGATTAGGCTTTGTGTAACTGAACTCTATTTGTATGCACACTCAAAAAAAGACACACCTTATTAACAAATTAATTAAAACGTGTGGGCAGAGTCCACAGTCTTTTGCAGATCCGAACAACATATATAAGGCCATCTATTTTTATATTGTGTTGTTATTTCACAGCGTTAGTTGAGCTGTAGTGATTATTATGTGTTTTGCTGTTGTCTGTGCAGTGAACATGAAGCTACCGTCAGCAGCCGGTTAGCTTAGTTTAGTACAAAGACTGTCAGCAGGGGGGAATAGTTAGCCTTCCCCCTCCTACCAGCGCCTCTAAAGATCGCTAATTACCGATAACACTGTACCGAAGCATGTTTATATCTTGTTTATTTAATCCCTGAAAAAAACTGAAGCGTAAAAGTGGTTTAATGGGGGGCTGATTTTCTGAATGGGCACAGTTGTTGTTGTTGCCAGACAACCAACAGAGACTCCAGGAAGCTTTTACACTGTTTTTTTTTGTATGGATTAAACAAACAATATATTAAATGCTAATGAGTTTTAGAGGTGCTGGTAGGAGGATTTTTTTAAACTTTTGGACTGAGCAGGCTAGCTGTTTCTTTCTATTTCCAGTCTCTGTGCTAAGCTACGCTAACTGGTTGCTGACAGTAGTTTCTTAGTTGACAGACAGATTAAAGCGGTATCGGTCTTCTCATCTATAACACTTGGCAAGAGAGCAAATAAGTGTATTTCCCAAAATGTCAAGCTATGCCTTCAAAAAGTACCTAATACAAATAACAATCTGGACCAGGAACAAAATTTTACCGCACTATGACCCAGACCGATTTTCAGCTGCCCACGGTTGCTGCAGTTAGTAAGGTTGTTGTCGAATGTAAGAGCTTGGGTTGAAAAAATAAAGTGGCTTGTTCAAAACGATCTGATAAAGGTTGACAATGGAACCTGTCTGTTTAACGATGACTGGACTTAGAAATATGTGTTCATTTTGCCTGAGGGCAGACGTATGTGCTGGATTTGCAATTAAACAGTGGCCACAGTGTAGAGTGGTTACGTAAAACGCCACCACAACACCAAACATGACAACAACACAAAACTATCCCCAAAAACCCCAGTTGAAGTCATCACATCAAGCCTCAAGGAGAATAATTGTACATTTCCAATGATCAATGATGAAAGAGCACTGTCTCTGCCTGGCCGTCACACCTTTTTATGCCCAAGTTTAAGGACTTGGTGACACAACACAGGTGAAACAAATATTATGTAATAGACCTTTATTGGACCTTTGATACAGTGGAAATTTGATATGTGGACATCAAAGACCTTTATAGATACGTGTAACAGCTCCGTCTTTTCACCAGTTTCACCATTTAGTCAGAAATGCCCTTCCCAGATTCTCCCATGTCAACATCCAAGACTAACACCTCTTCTTGAGATAAGTCTCTCACAAGCTTCAAAGCTGTCAGGTGGAGTGGAAGTGCTATAGACACACACTCGCCCCAACCAATTTCCTTCCTCTTCGGACTCAAAAACCTAGTGTCACTGACCCCTTCTCTATGTCACGGCTTCTCCTCGGAGACACTCTTCTGTCAACATAAAAAGTGTGACCTCTTGTCCCTAGCACTTGAACCTTGACTTTTCCCACTTTCACCCGTGGGATCGAGTGGAGGGGAATGACGCTCCCATCCTGTCATTCTTCCAACTGTCCCCCCCGCCCCCCTCCTTTCCTTTCCTTTCCTCTGCTCCCACTTTTCTCCATCCCTCCCTTTACCCCTTTTCTTCCTCTCTCTCTTTAACTTATCATCTGCTTTCCTGAATTCCTCCAGTGCTCCTGATGGTCTGGTACATGTTCCACATATCCCCAGTGTTGTGTCAAGGAATGTTGTCCTTCCTTTGCCTATTTTATGAAAACACTTCCTATTTATTTAAGGGTCCTATTTGCTGTTAACTTCCCTATGGTTACATATAACAGAGTATACTATCAAAACACTTATGTCATGCATTCAAACTGTTAGAGATTGAGTTAAAATGAGCCAATGGCTGGGCATCTTCACAAGTCAGCTTGAGGAAATGGATGTATTTGCCCTCTGGAGGCCAAGACATGCAAGTGCATGATCTTTGTAAAACAGAGCTATAGCCAAGAGGAAGATTTTTTTTTACTACATTTGGAATCATGTCATATTTTGCTTGAGGTGATTATAATCAACTCTTCAATTATCTTTTGTTTTCTTTTATTGAAAGTTACAGCCGCAACCTTTCTTTGTAGGAGAGATGTTTTCATACTCAAACCTTGAACTGGGTGAAGCTACTGCAACGGCAAGATCATTTCAACAAACATGCCGCTGCAAGTTGAATTGATCGAATGAGCTTTGTATTCTGGGAAACCTACCTAGAGTCACGTCAAATCCTTCTTCAGCCCCGGGAGGTGCGGCAACGCTGTAACCGTTGGCTCTTGGCAAACTACTCACGTGGATGACCCATTTTCCAAGAGTGGTTGAAGAACAAGTTTTCATCTTTGTATTTATTAGGATTATTTACCTCCACATAAAAGTAAGCAGTTTCCTTTTCTTTTCAAAACAACCCCACCGGATTGATTTACTTAACGCACCAATTTACATCATACCATCAAATAAGAAGAAGCAGAGAAGATGGTTTTACTTTAACATTTTGTTTTGGATAGGAAAAGCTTCTCACACACATAAACACTGAATCTCCTACAGATTACTTTATGTTGTTTCCCTCTATTTTTCTACCTCATGCACTACAGTTCCTACTGCTGTCTCCATCTTCCTCTGTGTAGTGTGTAAGGGTGTGTTTGATGTGGACACGAGAATGCAACTGAAACACCTTGAGGCAGAATTCATGGGGACTTTAATGATGGTTTCTCACACACACAAACAAGATGTTATACTCTACATTAGAGGAGGATGTACTCACATGGAAGCATATCCTCAGCAGGTTTACTTGCTTTTATACTGTTTTTATACTGGTGAGTCCAATATTAATGCTCCTTTCACTGAAACACTGATTTTGATCTCCTCAAACTCCCGAGGGAAATATGGGGCTCTTTATCTGTTAAATTCTCCAATCACCAGTTCGTTGCTAACTTTGTTTCCCATTTCATGTTGGGAAGATACCTGTGGTGAACAGTGGGTTAATCAGAGTTTTTTAGCTGAAAACTGCTGCCTGCTGTGTCTGCAAATAAAGTTGATGAGCTGAGATAGTGGGCTCAAAAAACAAAACATTGACTAAAAATCTCAGAACAGAGAGCAACTGCAGAGGTGGGCAATACTTCTGTGTAGGTTTGTCATTTCTTCCTGTGTTTTTTTTTTTCCAACTGAAATTAAATTGCTTTTTTTGTCTACTACAGCATACATACTGTATCTGCTGTTGTCCTGTGTTCTCCTTTGAGAGAAAAAAATCTGCTTCAAATTTAAATTCTTTGATTTCATAATGGTGTCCCCTAGTTTTGCATTAATTTGATGAAATGCTTTTCTCCGCCTACATAGATGGATATCTTATTTTGAGGCAGAGCAGATGGTCGCACTGAGCCTTATAGCATCCTGCTGCACAACACAAGAGCCAGAGACTCTGAACGACCCACATTAGCTTTCCTGCTAAAGTCTTAGGGGTGCAACGGATCACAAAACTCACGGTTCGGATCATATCACCGTTTTGAGTCATTGATTGGATCATTTTTCGGATCAGCAAAAAAAACTTTGCTGTAAAACACTTAAAGGAACTTATCTTAAATATGAGTCTGCAATATGAGTCATGATACCTTTGTCCTTTAAACATGGTAGTAAATGAAACAATAGTCAACATCATCAAAACTTCATGATAACTTAGAAACATGAACACACGTCTTGTCCTCACACGTCTTGTCCTGCACCTTAGCTTGTTGAACAAGCCTCCAAACAAACTTTCACTAGGGAAAAGTGCACCGCTAACATCAGTTAGCTAGATGGCTAACCAGCATGTAAACATACCTGAAAATGTCACTTTGGATCTATTAGATGCTGGTTTGGTCGTTGCTCTTCAAAATCCCTGTTAGTGACACGCTGTCTGTCCATGACTTGTAGCTACAGCAGTTTGTTTACTACTCTTCTTGTTGAATGAGCCACCAAATAAACACTCACCGGGGAAAAGTGCATCAGTTATCAGACTAGTTAGCTAATTAGCTGCTTAGGTGCAACACATTAAAAAACATGTAGACATACTTGAAAATGTGATTTTGGTCCCATTAGATGCTGGTTTGGTCATTGCTCTTCAAAATCACTGTCTGTCTACGACTTCTAGAGCAGTTTGTTTACTTTGTCGCCGTTCATACGCCATAATACTGGCACCCTCGCAGCATGCCACCTGCTGTCAATCAAACAAGCCTCTGTCAGCCGACTGAGCCAAAACGGAGCATTTCTGATATTTCCCCAAATACCTTTTTTTTCCTTCACTTTAATAGTAGAACTACTACCAATATATTTATAAAACATATCAACATCATTTTTGATTGCAAAGAGGGGTGATTAAATGTGATCTCAGTCAGACTTTTCTTTTATTTTTGTCATTATTGGACATTCAACAGGTAAGAGGCAGGGGAAGAGAACATGCAACTAAGGTCCCCTGGCTGGAACTGAACCAGTGATGTGATGTGATGTGATGTGATGTTATGCCATTAAATCATTGTCAGTATAAAATATTGATTAATTCAGCTTTAACATTCCTGGGATAAAATACAAAACTAAACAACATCTTTGAGAGTCATAAATTGCAAATGTTGCTTTTATATCACCACAGGATGCATGATGTAGCAAACAAGTGGGAAGCTGAGGCTGAGGGTGATTAGATACATCAGAAGCATGCTTCTAAACTAATTTGGATGAGGAGGGTGCAACATTTGCTGCTAGGGCCTTTTCCCAATGTTGATGATTTATCCAGAAAATATAATTTAAGGTGTACAGTGGCTTTGTTGTTTGAAACCACAAGAGAGTCTGATCTTCCTACTTACCTGCAGGTGGTATTTCATAATAATCATGCAACTGCTTCCTCATACTTTTCTTCAGTTTTGTTCATTCCTGGTTGTGTATATGCAAGAGACACAGCAAACAGGTTCCATGATCAGTGTTTAAATTGGACCCCTAATGCTTGTGATTACCAACAGCCGTCCCACACAGGTGGTCATACCTATGATAGTACGATGGATGCTTGACAGTATTTGATTTGTATAAGCAGCTCAGACTAGATGTCTGGCCGCACAGTGGGAAGGAAGGAAGCGATGGTACCCTTTTGTCGCTAAATCAAAGGCCCCCACAGAGGGGAAAATGGCATGCTGGGACCACAACAGATGGCGATGGATCTTTAAATGACCCTTTTTCACAGACCAGTGTGTGTTAGACACACGCTCACTTAAAGGTGGCCTTGTACATTAATAGAGGGAGTGTGTGTGTTTTCTGTGGTGTGCGATTTGATGCTATCAATCCCGAAGCTAATGGACCAATTTTTGAGGTGTAAAGCTCTACATGTGTACCTTCAGAATGTGAGGAAATGCCTGTTTATGTGTGAGTGTGCACTTGTTTGTTCCTGTGAGAGTATATGTTTTCATGTGTCCAACACCATCAATTTTCAAACCAATGGGCCAATTCTTGCCTGCCACAGGAGTTGAGGTGCAGTTTGTTGATTGTAAAATCAATGCGAGGGCTTGCCTGGACAGCAATTCAGGCTGATGGTTCCCAAAGTGTGGATTCCTGAAAGACAGTCACCTTCCTCCCTGCAAAAAGGTTTTGCTGTACTTTTATTAATCACCTGTACTTCTCTCCCCACCAGCGGTGATTTGCCAGAAGTGAGATATAAAATAGAGGAAATTTTATTATTCAGTGGTATGTACATCATCTACATTTGAATGCCTTGGAAAACAAGCCTGCATGCTCAGACATGCTCTCTATAATGGTAAGGAGCTAGATGAGGAGTTATGTATTTCGTAGATAAGTGTCAGATTCCATTGCTGAGTACCTACCTGTTAGGTTCAGTAGGTGTTGTGTTGGGAATGTGCATATGGGGAATTATTTCTGTATGGATTGGTTGTTGTGTGTGGAAACTTGTGCCTATTTGGCCTTTAAGGTCCCAAGGCTGTCTGAGATTTCCCACAAGACTAATTAATGTATAGTCTGTGTGTGTGAGGACTAAATTATTATACAATCAAGATCAGACTTGTCGATACATACTGTATCTCTTATTTGAGGAGACATCCCCTCCTCTTCTCTGTTCTTAAGAGCACACTTTCTGTCATCTTTATGTCACTGAATCATTTAATTGAATCATGAAACAGGGTAAGCAAGCAGTAAAAATTCACAATGCATGTGGTCCCGTAAAAACACATTTCTGTGCTCTTTACCACCAATAAGGGGGTTGGTGGGACCTCTAGGACCTCAGTTGCATAAAAAAGAACGTTATGCATAACTGATAAGAAAATAAAGGCACTGAAAAGTTTCCGAATGTCTCTTCAGTTTTCATTTGTCTGATTGGAGTCAAACTAAAGATGTGAGGCCTGACAGGGAAGAGTGTAGAGTCGCTACCTCCTTTAGCTGTCTTTTTCCCCGCTATTTAACCAGATTTGAAAACATTCTCCACTCAGGACTTTATGAAATGTTAATGTAATGTTGTTTGTCAGGTTAAAAAGAAAGCAAAATATTCTTAGCATGTCATATTTGAAAGAAATATACTCTGCCATATTACCTTGATAAATACAACCTGGTTGATGTTTGGTGTTAGTGCAGGTGATTGTATCCTATTGGAAATAAAACCTATAAAACCAGGGTAAATGGTCAATTTGGCATTTCTATAGTGCTTTCCTTTCATGCTTTCCTCACACACACACCAGTGGTGGTGGAGAAGGTGCTGGCCTGCCCACTGGGAGCAACTTTGGACACTTTGACAGATGGACAGAAGGAGCCAGAGATTGAACCACTGACATAAAAACAACATAAACCTCCCTTTTCACAGTAGACTTTTTTGACTTGTCAAAGCAGGAAAAGCACAGGTGGAATTAATCACATTAATGATGGCTGCGTTGCATTTACTAAGCTTTAGCTCCAGGGTTCTGGTACTGCGCATGCTCACTCACTGACATTGCTTACTGTAATAATTATTGTAATGTTAGTATTGAAACCTGTGATTTTCCTGCTTTGAAAGGTCAGAATGTTTGCTGTGAAAAGGGTCTTGAGTTAGATTCCTACTCTGTTCTTTTCATACCGCTCTTCAAAAAAAAAAAAAAAATCCATGAAATCTCACACTCACAAAGAGCAGATGATAAATGAAAATGTAATTTCCTTTAAATAATTTTATTCAATTTTTGAGCCTGGGAGCTTATTCATCCTCTCCACACCTTAAACAGATAATGTTACTAAGAAACACTTTCATAAAAGAGAAAATAATAAGTAAATCTTACAGATTGGATTTAATTTAATTTTTTTTTTTTTACACAGAAGTCACAATACTGTTTCCTTCTCATTATGAATGAAAATAATTTCAATTACCAGTGAAAGTTAAAGTATTTGCTCTTATATTAACAGACGTGGGATTGAGATCTGAGAGACTTGAGACAGCTTGGACACCTTAAAATGACCACACTGTACTATCCGCGGCAGTTTCATATGGAAACATAACCTTGAAAGATTAATGAAAGTTTCAAGTAGCATCCATAGAATAACACTGGTAAAGTACGTATCCACCTCTTGCGAGCTGTTACTGGTTTGAGCTCAGTCAACCTACACTTTGCTCTGTTTAAACATGATCATGCAAATCCAAGTAATAGCAGTGAATGGTAGACATGACAAATGACACCACATGTTGTCTGCATGTGACTTCTGTCATTCCTGTAAACAAGGTGAGATTTCCTTTTTTTTCTGGCAGATAACAGCCTAGTTGACAATATATGATGTAGTCTAGTTTTAGTAGCTTACCGGAGTATGTTACTATATATTGTGGATGAGTGGGTAAAACGTTTCTGAAGTGAAAGCTAAATCCACTGTGGGGTGATCTTGTTGTCCATTAATGATGGCATCCACCACATTCCTTAACCTCAGATGAAAGCAGATACTCAGACATTCACAGAAATTTCCTTCCTGCTCCTCCCTGGCCTCGGGCCCACTGGATCTGAGCCGAAACCAGCAGGAGAGGACAGGAAACTGACAGGATTACAGTGACTGGGTCTGCTGGGTACTATGAAGGCACACAGATGTATACAAACAGGGGTGTGCCCAGGGGTTGAAGTACAGGGGATTTTGACTTTTTGTTTTTTTAATTTGGAGGAGGGATAGGGGACACTAGACATTCTCCTTTTGGGAGTTTAATGTAAATCTGTCTTCGTTCTTCCTAATCGGTTAAGAGAGGTCAAGTACAAGGCTGCCGCCCCGGGTGAGAAGAGGAAAAAAAGAGGTGCCCTCAGGGTGTAAACTTCAGATTCATCACATTGCATAAAGAAGTGTGGATTACTGTTAGCATGAATGCATAATTGTCTCAATTTTCAGTGATAAACTTGGCAAGGTTGAGCTGACTTTGTTAAGTGTTTGAGGTTAATAAAACACATGGAATCTATGCTTCAGACAAAGAAACATACATACCTGTACTGTATCCTACCAGTCCATTAAAAACCAGACTGGGAAAATCTTTGAGTCTGCCAGAGTGACCCGGGGGTGAACCAGAACCCAATTCCACCTGAGAACTTCATGCATGTGAACTATGAAACTAATTAGTATAGTCTTGTCTCTCATACTAATAATGGTACTTTGATGTTTTTCAAAAGCACTTTCATATTGCGTGCATCAACTCAATCTGTGAATGAGTGGCTCTAAGGTGGCGTTAATAGTGAATACCAAGCTACTGAAAAGAATGAAGTGGTTTTTTGGTAAAAAAAGTAAAAATAGCAATAACACAAGTTAAAGTCCTGTATTTGAAATGTTATATAGTCTCAGTAAAAGTGCAGAACTATCATCAACACAATGTATTTGAGTTTCAAAAGTAAACATGCAAAGGTCCTTTTCATATTTTTATAATTTTATACCCTTTCATATACTATTTCATACAATTATTATTGATTCATTGACATGTAAGAGACATTGTAATGGTTTAGGAGCCAATTATAACTTCTTTATATAATGATATACTGAACTACAGAGAGTAAATACTTCTTTGTTACTTTCCACCTCTGTAACCTGAGGCCATTTGCCATTGGACTCACTTTTAAATGCTGAATTTTAAATGCTGGATTTTGGAGAAAGTATTGGTTTTATAATGTTAATTTAGTTTATTTGCTGTTATATTCATGAAATAATCTATCCCAGTGTTCTGTCCACTGTAACAAACACAGTGGTGGAAACATATTCAGAAAAAAGTAGCAATACAACAATGTAAAAATACTCAAACATAAAAGTTCCACTTTCAAAATCTTAGTAAAAGTAAAAGTATTTTGCTGCCAAGCAGAACAACAGTAAAATGTAGTTAAAGTATCAAATGTAAAGCTGTCAGTGTAATATTATTATGTACAATTAGGTTATTATTAGTGATGTATTACTGTGTAAGCAGCATTTTAATAGCAGGTAGTTCACTGTTTACAAGGGCTACTTTATATACAGTTGGGTAGTTTAATGCGTAACAAAGCATCATAATCTATAAAATGATCACGTTTTGTTGTATATGTAAAATCTTCAAAGTAAATTCTAACTATAGCTGGTAAATAAATGTATAATGGTACAATATTGTTGTGTGAACTATAATAAAGTAAAGAAAAAATTGAAGAAAAATTGAACTCATTCCTGTACTTGTACTCAATATAAGCACAAACTACAGGCTACAGCACTTAGTTAAATTCCACCAATGAATAAACAGGAACCACCCTGTTTATACTACAGGATTTCTAGCTGATTGAGTCACCTTTGAGCTTGGGCAGTACACACATAACACACCTCCACCAGAAAATCACCATTAACACACAAGGACATGACACTGACAGTTACGCCTTTGGATGTGAAAGAGGAATCTGTACATGAGAGAAATAACATTATTTGTTTAAAGCCTCCTCCAGTGTATTTTTGGCATTTTAAAGATATTTCATATTTTTCTGAGTCATTTCCTGACAATGTTGATCACTGTTCACCAAATATTTTTTGATAAACAACTTAATTTTGCGCCCAAAGTTCAGAAACAGGAACTGTTGCTAAAACGGAATAATGACGTGCTGCAGTCTTACCTCATCCTCAAAAAATCCCTGGGTTTATGTGAGCGTCACATAGGCTGCTGATACAGTACCACGCGCCTGTGTTTCAAACTGAATACTTATTCCAGACGTGCTGCAATAACAGATAAATGCTTAAATATGCTTAATATAAATAATTTAAATGAAACACTCTCCAACCAAAATCGACACAGAAAATAACATTTAATATGGTTAAAGCAGGAAAGTCAGTAAATCAGTCTGAGGAGGAAAATTTACGGACATTTACTACAAAATAAAGCAAAATTTCTGAGGATAGATGATCCATCAATAAAGAAGCCACTCTGTCTTACTGACATGTAATCTATAATACTAATGCTGTAGTAAGTGGTTAGGTTAGGCTATAATATCACTACCATTACGACACATCACCAGTGTGCTAGAGTGGCACTCTGGTTGCCATGGTAACGGATTACATCCGACTATTACACAGAACCCTGAACGTTAACTGTGAAACAGGAAGTAACGCTGGTCTGGCTGGAGGGGGGCTTTGTAACTCCTGGATGATTGCGTCTCATGTTGCGTATTTAACATTCATCCTGTTGTCTGTTCATGAATGGCTACTACAGACTCATTGAATCCAGTGTCAAGTAGTTGTGAAAACGAAACCTCGTTGTCGGCAGGATTCGAACCTGCGCGGGGAGACCCCAATGGATTTCTAGTCCATCGCCTTAACCACTCGGCCACGACAACTGCTTCCCTCTATTTTATAGACAAATTAGTGTCAATGTAATTAATCGTAGTTGCACGGTGGCTGACTGTTGTTAGACGTGGTACATTCATGGCAAACCTATTGCTCTCATTAAGCCGGTAGTGTGCAGGTTTGAGGTTGATCCAGGTTTATGGTGAGCACAGCACCATCTTGTGGCGGTGGACACCTGTAGCTGGGACTGACGTTAAGATTTGTTGGATATTACTTGGAGGGCGTAATTACTGCATTTCACAGTCAAAGTATAGTGAACAATAAATAAAAATATGTCGAGGGAAATAATAATAAAACCATATATGTATAGGCCTACTAGAGTGTATGTGGATTTAAACCAGACTCTCTGCAGGTGCTACAAAGTGTGATAGTGATATCATATTTTATAAGTGCTATGTTTGGTCCTGTATGACCAGGAACATAAAGAACTGCAAGGCCTGTATGTGTGGATTTGGAAACTGTGTTTAAATAAATGGATACAAAGATTAAATAGCCGATAAAATCTAGTTCTAGTAGCCCAAAATGAGTTTTCCATCTATATACAGTATACTGTGCAAACTTTTTAGGCACTTTTGAAGTGTAGATTCTTATTCATAATGCAATGTCATCAGGGAGGCGTCTGATTGGTCCCAAATTTATTCTGCAGCATGATAACGACCCCAAACGTACAGCCAATCCTGCAAGAGATGGTTTGGCCCCCACAGAGCCCTGATATCAACATCATGGAGTCAGTCTGGGATTACATGAAGAGACAGAAGCAGCTGAGACGCCTAAATCCACAGAAGAATTTCTCCAAGATGCAGGAACAACCAACCTGTATCTTGAAAAACTGGGTGCAGGTGTACTTAAGAGAACTGCTACTGTTTTGAAGGCTAAAGGTCTCACACCAAATACTGATTTGATTTAGTTTTTTTCTGTTTATTGAGCTTTGTATGAAGTTAATCGATAAATAAAAAACTATTCATTGCATTATTTTTTAAAGCAGCCTCGCTTTATTTTGAGTTCCTTGAGGTTTTGCACAGCACTCTGTATTGGAAATATGAAACCCTAACGGAGGTGTCATTTGAGGAGTGACAACTACTATATATCAGTCATATACAGTAGATGTACAATAGATGTACACGTATGTGACAGTAATGAATATCAACACAACCAAAACAGAGACAGACACAGCATGTTACATTTCGTGATATAAATTATTTATTTACATTTACAGAAAAATGACCCCATCAAGACAACGTAGTAATAACTATTGGAAATAGAACCCAAGATACAGTAGCTGACGTCATCGTCACAACCGAACAGAGAGCTCTATAATAACATTGTGCCCTCTGTCAAAGGTCTCCTATAACACAAGGTGCAAGGCATCACGTGTAGCCCCAAAACCCCCCCCACCCCCTTCCCAGATCGAACAAACCACACCTCATTTTAAAGCCCGTTACCCTGCTTTGCACTACCCCGGTTTGCTTTTACCCCTCAACTACAAATGACAGACACTGGCTAGCCCGCCTCTACCAAAGCTCACACGTCTAATACACACTCACACACACACATACTCACATTCAATATCCTCAGCCCCCCCACCCCCTCATGGTTCAGTTTCTCAGAAAAACCCTGGGCGCAAGTTACAAGGTTCAAAAGTGACATATCGGCAACTGGAGACGTTGATGACGACATTATCCACGTGTGAGTCTCACCACTGACTGGTGTGCCAGCTCTGTCTTTGCTTTGCCACCATCCTCCCTGGGCATCCTTAAAGTTCATACTGGGAGAGAGGGCGAGGAGTGAGGGGAAGCAGATCCTAATTTTTCGGGGGTTGGCCTACAAGGGGAGAACATTTAACGCCACAGCGCTCCATAAAGTGGAGAGGGGATTCTGTCCGATGTGTCTGGGCTCAGATAAGTCGAGTGGAGGCGCGCATGGTGTTCTCTGAACTGAAGTGGACATTGTTCTGCTTCTGCCGGTTGATCCTGTTGGTCCGTGGACACTTCCTGTATGGAGCGGAAGAGGAAAGAGGGTTATAAGAAGACACATGTAAGGTACGGCAGCTGTGAAAGCTCTTTGTGATACAGTTCTGACGTTTTTATAGACTCCAATAATTTCACTCCAAAGTTTATCTGAAGTTAATATGAGGCTTTAGCAGCCTGAATTAGACTAATCAAGTGAGTATTTTCCAAAGTTTCCAAAGTCTTTATAGCGCAAAATTCCCTCTTTTGTTACTATCCCTCCACAGCAGCTCAGCATAGAAACACTGTCTGGAGAACACAAAGAGGGATTTTCATACTAAAAAGACTTTGGAAAACTTTGGAATCTATTTTTGTCCCCCATCACTTCCATTGGAAGCATGTTAAGAAGGGATCTTCTAATAGCCGGTATGAACAGGAGGATTGATTATAGCGAGCAAAAACTGTTTCGATGTTCACTTGGGCTCCTGACTGTTGTTTTAAAACAGACTTAAAAAATTGTGATGAGCCACACATGTGATATGTTCCTTTAAATAACAACAAACATAGGCACTGTCTTTTATTTTGAATCAATCCCTCATACATGGTTGTACTGATGTAAATACCTACTAGTGCACCAAATGTGTATCAGTCCGCAGGTGAAAATAGTCCCTCACATTGATTGAAATGTACTTGTTTGAGAAAGGGAACAGATGTAAATGCTATTTTCTGCATTTATGTACATTTCTATTAATCTAGCAAATATCACATTATGATGAAATTGGTCATTTTGCTTCCATAACTAATGGTAGTATATGAAAAATAGAAATGAAAAAAAGAAATCATGTTAGTTTCATTGATAGAGACCTCATAGATGATGTTGTATTTGCATCATCTTTACGGCCTAATCTTTGATTGGTGTTCAGTTTGTGAATGTAAATCAATTAAATATAAACTAAATAAATATACAGGTTAGAGAAGGTTAATGTACTTATTCAGCCCTGAGAAAGCATCTGCAGTCTTCCTCTTATACTATAGGTCAACCTGTGTAAAGCCTGAGAGGCAAAACCCGTTGCTGTAGCACTCACTGCTGCTCATAAAGCTAACAAAGTATTAACTGAAGGTGATTCAGATGACCTTTTCAACATTTTTATAAACTCCTCTCTTCTCTCATGTGGATTTTTGCAGCTGGACAGTAAAGATGACATCATCCAGACAGACTGAAGAAGAAGATTTTGAAAAGTACACCCTTATGTTTGCATAGTTGCTAAAAACTACAATATATTTGTGATAGTTTTTTTTAAGGATTTATGCCTTCAGTAGGAACCGATTGGATCTGAAAGTTTTGAGAGACAAACTAACACATTGTTGGTATTGTTCTTTTTTTTATAGGATAACATTTGGTGACAGTAGGAGAAATATAGAATAATGTGGCAATAACACGGTATCTTGCAGTGACCTTGAGTAGACCTTTTTCCAAGATGTGACAGAATGCTACAGATGTGAGGGAAAACATAGAGATGACCTTTTAAACTCCCACCTGTTTGTCCTTTTGATGAATGGAAAAGGTTTATGATAAGTTGACATCGCATGAAACACATAAAAACACAATCACATAAAACATAATACACGAATTATAGCTCACTCTGGCCAACACAGATATGTGGGTGAGTCATCGGTCGCTGTGTAGATTAATTCTCTCAGGTTATACATTTCTTCATTCTCTAGACTCCACTCAAACAGGTGAAAAGACTTTTACAAGGATGAGTATTTCTGTATATTTTTTTGCTTATAAGTATAAGGATATCGCTGAGCAGCAGGACACATCAATGGCGCCGTGGCTTTATTCAGTGTTATAATTCTCTCTTTTCTTCTTTATCTTCTCTCCTTACCCTCTCACCTTGCCTCTTTACAACTACTCACTCTCTCATTTTGTCCCTCCCGCTCGCATTCTTTGCTCAGAGGAGCAGTTTTGTCTTGGCCCAAAAATCTTTTATTAAATGTCATAAATTGCTTAGGTCAGCTGGAGGCAGACAAGCTGCAGGCTATATATGTGTGTGGGTGGGTTTCTACTGTGAATACAAATCGCCTTCTCAAAAACGAGTATGTATGCCTTGCCTACACAGATATTGCTGTGTACCTGTGCTTGTACACACATGCTGCCTTGTTATTGTAGATGTGTGTGTGTGTGTGTCTGTGCCTACAGGGAAAGTGACAATACTTTCTCTCTGCGGTGCAAGCAAGGTGACCTTTCAGCTGCTTCCTCCAGGCTCAGGAGTTCCAAAGCCACCCTTGTGACTCCCAAATACACACAACATGGAAAATATTGCTCCCGGGCTCATTAGTAAGCTGTGTCTGTACATGTGTACGTGTGTGTGTGTGTGTGTGTGTGTGTGTGTGTGTGTAAGTCTGTTAGGGCATGACTCACCTGGTAATGCAGAGCACCACCACACAGATGATGACCACCTGGAGTGCCCCGATGATAGAGGCGATGAGGACGTAGTGCAGTTTGCCAGAGCCTGGCACCACATAGAGCACATTGTACTCTTTGGTGTCACACTGGGGGCCGCTGAAACCCGAGTGACAGCTGGGATCACACACACACACACACACACACACACACACACACACACACACACACACACACGAGCGAAAAGAAAGAGAGAGAAAGAGGCAGGTTAATTTTTATGTCTCTAACTGAACGGTGCACCTGTTTGATGAAGACGCTGTGCTGGAACAATGCATTTGTGTGACAGTGCAGCAGCTGCTTTTTCTTTTCTGCGACTGTTTAGATGAACATGACTGATGGGGGCTGGCAGTGAACAAGGGAAGGAGAGAGAGAGAGTGAGAGAGAGACAGTGCGGTTGTGTTCATACTGAGCAACTACTTTGAAAACACATAATTTTCTCTTTGTTTTGGCCCTCTGTCCACACTAAAGCTGCATTAATATGCTAAAGGCACACGCTCAGTAGCTGCTGAAGCTACACTCTACTTGTGTGTTTCTCCTATAAGTTTCTAATGTCACTGGAGATTCTTGATAATGAGGACAACATTAAGGAAGCTGAAGAAAGGCTCAGTAGTCTTTTTCTTTTTTGGTACCACCATTTTTAGCAAAGCCATTTCCACTGCGACTGCTCTTTATCACAGTGATTGCATGGCAGTAATCACATACTCAGTAGACGAGGTGAAATATGATTTACTTCAATGTAACAATTATGTGGCCAATAAGTATGTCACTATATATCATGAAGTGAATTAAACAATGTAAACATAATACTGTTGGGCATATAATTAAAGTAGGACACGGTCTAATCATGTGCAATCCATCTGCCGATTTTTGCGGCGGTGCTGTGAAATCCACCACTGTGCTATATATCAAAACTGAGGGGTTCATGCATCTGGACTCTGGCTCTGGTATTTCTTGATTTCGGATTGGAAGCAAACTTTGTGGTATCGACCACTCCTGGCGGATATATCTGAAAATGCAAGCCTCACGTTTTAAACGGGAGCAACTGAGCTTTTGGAGAATCATGACGTAAGCCTAACCAGACAGGAAGCAGTAAAACTGACTTCAAAATACCTTTGTGATCACTCATTTTAAATAGGTCACCAATTGCACAACATAGGTGTTGTCATGATGCTGTACTGATTTTGTTAGATGACTTTGCAATGATAAAATAGTGATTTAATTGTCATCTAAGCTCAGCAGCACAGATGTTTACTGATTGCCTGATTATCTGGTAGCATACAACATCACTATTGTATGCTTGTTCCGTTGTCTGTCAACAGAAACAGGAAAATATGTAAATGTGATGGTTTTTGTCTCACTCACTTCTTACCAGATGTTGGCTGTGATCAACAATTTTGTTGTTTGCTGACCAAAAGAGGATGAAGAAGAAGAGACTTTTTTCTTTTTGTTCAGGCAAGATCTTAATAAAGACGTGCAGTATCTTCACATGTAAATGGTGTTTTCAGATTTAGCCTGCTTAGGGCAGATATAGTATGAGAAAGCCAGACAGATGCAGGCAGAGAGAGAGAGAGAGAGACTAATGGAGATGATCTTTGTCCTTAGAGACGAGCTAAAATGGTCCCCCTTTTAATCTCTCTCTCTCTCTCCTTCTCCTCTTCTATACCTGCTTTTACTTTCTCTGGGGAGGTTGTTACCCACCGACACCTGCATATCCTTGTTTGGCACACACACACACAGACACACACACACACAGAGTCTCCTTCATATTCTCTATCCCATATTTGTGAGATGAACGTTGCAACCTTGTTCTGGTTGGGGTTTGTACTCTGTTTCCACACACATGCACACAGTCACACACCACTCATGTAGAGACCGCTGTGTCTTCCCTTTTGATTAGGATACAATCTCTTATTCCTGCAACCAGTAGGGGGCAGCAGAGACCTTTCACACTTCCTCTCTGCTAAACACTGTTCTGTATGCAAGAACAATGTCTGGCTAGGCGAGCTGAGAAGAGCAAGGAGGTTAGAGTGAAAGGAGAGAGATAGGAGAGGGTGGTGGTGGTGGTGGTGGTGGTGGTGGTGGGGGGCAGAGATACCAAGACCCCCTGGCTGCTACACTATCAGTCTGTAAAAGATGGCAGCGGCACACATGTACATTCACTATGAGTGTGTGTGTGCGTGTGTGTGTGTGGTTTAATGCCATTTCTCATTGTGTCTTTATGTAAACGCCTGTCTCTGTTGCCTGCGTTCAAGTGTATTTTATGTGAATAGCGCTTATGTGAATAATGTATGTGCACCGCTTGTGTACTGTCATTTGCACCTGTGTGACTGCTGTTCTGTGAGTGTGGTTGTGCAAATGTGTGTGTGTGTGTGTGTGTGAATTGTGTCTGCATGTGCTGGTGTGTTGTATTTCTATATTTATGAGGCCCAGATATGACAAAATGCTTCAAAAAGGAGCATTTTGGAATTTAGATAGGTTGTTTGATGCGAGATGGAAGAGGATACAAAAAACAAATATTATACAATAATAAAAAATGTATACCTTTCCCTGAGCCAAATCTACCTTTTATTGTTTAATTACTTATTATACTGTTTCTTAATCAAATGTATAATATTGCCGTTGTTATTTCTGGTTTCTTTCTTTCTTTTTTTCCTTTTTATTGTAAGGGACTAACAAATAAAGAGTATATTAAAAAAAAGCTCCTAAAGGATCATTATTTTCATAGCTTTGGACATCCTTTCTTTCGATTTGGATAATATTTTATCCACCAAAGTAATAGCTGGATCTAGGAATGCAGGGACATCATTTAAAACATGTTGGATTGGGCAAAAAACAGAGCCAAAGGTTAGCCAGACTTATTTGAAAGAGAAAACAAAGGTGAACAGTAAAATAATTGCCCAAGCTGTCTGTAAACATCCCCCACAGTTTACAGACCAACTTTCAGGTTCAACACTGTGTTCAAGAGCACACAGTGTTCCAGTGCAGTGAGGGATTATTATGAACATTTCAGTTTTGCTCATTTTTTGAAGATTTTACCTCCAATAAGGTGGTTTGGATAGCCTTTGCTTGTTTACAACCTGTCAAACCTGTCAAACAATGAAGTCTCCTGCTTTGTTGAACTACATTGCAGCTATGTCACAGTGTTCCCAGATCTCAGCACTTAGTTTGGTGAGAACATAGTGATCCTAACTGGAAAGATGGTGAAAACCTAGAAAATGAGATCCAAGTTGTAATAAATGAAAAAAAAGCAGGAAGTTTAAGTCAAGGTTTTGGGTAATGTTTTTGGCCACTTGGGGCGGCGCAACATGGACATAAAATTTCTTTATAAAGTTGATATGGCTAATATCTTAGTAGTTGTCTATTTATACATTCAACAGACACAGAGACATCTTAGCTTTCATTCTGAGTCGTGTTTCTGGCCACTTGAAGACTGTAAGTCTAGTATTTGCTCTCCTTTTAGCTCTGTTTTGGTCTCCACCAACTCTTTAGCTCCTAAATTCTCCACTATGTTCAGCTAGTGTTCAGTTAGTCACTAACTTTGTCTGCAGTTTGGTGCTGGGTAGGTAGCGTACAGTGAGCTTATCAGAGCTTTTTGTTGCTGAAAACAGCTGCCTTCTGCGGCTGTAAATGATGCTGGTGAGAGCCGTGAGAGTTAGCCAGAACAGTAAATTTGCTGTCTGTGAAAACCAAAACAGAAGATAATAAGGGAGTTGAGGGACCTGCAGAGTATACTGGGGAATATTTCTGTGTGGGTTTGTCAGTACTAGCGATTCATTTCACATTGAATTGTACACAGTCATTTCATCCATGTAAAAAATATCCTTTGCAGCAGCTTTAAGGTTAGTGTTGAGGGACTGGGTATTCTTGTAGACAGTGAGAATCCTCACTGGGGACGTGTACATGCTTGTTAGCTTGCAAATTATACTGTTTTTGGAGTTACATGCGCTCATTTGGCTGCTGAACTACCATAGCTCCTGGGAAGCCTCTGATGACACACGCAAGGTATCAGTCATCAATGACGTTCACAACAGCTCATTTGAGTGTTTACAGCCAAGCACTGTAACTGGCAGACACATCAGAGAGCTACAAAGTGTGGGTTTTTAAGATGCGATCACCACCAAATCAAATTGTATTTTGTGAAACACGATCATAACGGGCGGGGAAGGAAAAACCAACATCCTCATTAAGAAGTGATAAATCCAACATGGGATTAATTTGAAGCAGTGCAGCATATTTGACTGGTCAATAGCAGCAGCAGGGATCTCAAACACTTCCCCCCTCTCAGCACAAGATTACACAAGATAAACAAGCCTGATTACAAAATAAATGGGCTCCAGCACTTGCCTAGCAATTGCTAAATTTTACAACTGATTAGCCATCTTACATTACACCGCTTTCTTTTGGTGTCCGCAGATTAGGGAGGGAGAGGGTGGGAGGGCATCATTAAAATTTGTGATGAAAAGACAGAAGTAGTCTGAATCGTCTTGCTTTAGACAGGCTGTGTTTATACCTGTACTACAGCCAGAGTTACTAAAAACACTGCAGCCAATAATAGCTCAGATAAATATATTTGAATTGATTGGTAGATATGAATCAATGCACTGTAACCCATAAATAGCTAATGTAAAAATACTTTTATTGATTGCTGCCTATTTAAAATCCATTCAACTCATTATGAATTAATTATCAATAATCCAAGTCAAGCTATAGTTATATATTATGCAAATATTACATAGTTAGAAACAGTATTTGGTTATCTAACTTTAAGGTGGAATTTCATTCATTCCATTAAATATTCGAGCATATAAACTGGTTTTTACTTTTTAAGCATTTTGACATTACTGAAATTAACCGTACAAATGAATCTATTTTGTATTCTCTTTCCTAATGGGCGCCATCCTAGCCATGAAATACACAATTCAACACTAGTTCCTCCTGATCCTACCTCCATCTAAGACAATTAAATAGATGTGAAAAGAGCACAGAAGACTGCATCCAAAAACCAATGAAACAATGGGATTCAAGAGTAATTGGTGCTATCAATAATTGCTGACCATTGTTAGAGAAGAACAGACTTTTAGCCACTTAGCCACTTTATTCCACTCAGTGGATGAAATACTGTTTTACATTCGGTCTAATATTTGTGTTACCAAATGAGGGGGACACATTGTGGTAGTTTGAGGTTTGACTTTACTCAGCTTTTTCCTGTTTATGTCTATCTGTAGTGCAGCAGCCTCGTAGGACACATACAGTAGCCAACCAGTCAAAAGTTTGGACACACCTTTGAATTCTCTTGAATGAGAAACTGTGTCCAAATGTTTGACTGTTAATGTACTTACATGTAGCCATTAGCACAATATTAGCCATTGCTAGCTTCACTGTGCTAGTCCAGCAAATGCCGACAACGTGACAAAAAAGGAGCTGTCAATAGCAAGATGACATGATGAGCTGTTGGAACTTTTTTATAATGCACTGTTGCATATTTGCATTGCTTTAACTATCACAGAAGCCTTTAAGCATTAAGCAGAAAGCAAGAATATGATGAACCAAGTCAAGACAGTATTTGTATTATCATTATGAAAAACAGAAAATGAATGTACATTCAGCATTAATGTTGAATTTTCAATGTTTAAATTTAAATGAACTTTTTTCAGGTGTTTTCTAGAGAATCCTTCTGATTGGTGAGAAAAGAGACAGTTAAGTAGCCGAGCTGAGCTGTTGGATGGAGCGTGTCTGCTTTTTTTTAAATTATTGAGTAAATGTCAAACCTTAGTGCACCAAGCAAGACAACGATGCTAGTGCGAAAGCAGAAGCCCTCAGTGCCTGTAGCCCCACCCGGGTAAATAATCACCAGTCGCCACTAGTCCTCACAAATGTAGTAATACTGGAATGTGTGTGTGTGTGTATACCTGCAGGATGGCTGTGCCAGGATACTGGGGTACTGACACTCTCCATGGACGCAGTAGTTTTTGTAGTGATCTGGACAGGGGATGTACAGGCCGCGAGCCAGCCCATTCCTCGGGTCATCTGTGTCCTCTACAATGTAAACACACACAGATACACAAAACCCATAAATACGCATGAATGCACACATGCTCTCGGTCGCCTGTGCATATACAGTACCATTCAATAAAGACACAGACTGAATAACAGAGGGCACGATGGATACTAAAAGGTAAAAAAAAAAAAAAAAAAAAAATGCAGGATGGTAATGGATTTAGAGATAGAGGAAAGGTCTGAGAGCGACAGACAGAAAGAACTGAAGGGAATTGAGTCACGGCTGAAGACTGATTCAGATTTGAGTGGCAGCACATGTTATTTGTCAATCCGCCACCATCACACAAGCAGTCACCTGTGATGTCGGTCCGTGCAAAGTGTCCATCTCCTCCTTTGTTCCCGGATATGATGTCACCTGGAAAGGCCACATAGACACAGTAACACTGATGTCAGGTCAGTAAAGCCTCTCCTAAAGCTCTAACCCTCTCCATTAGGACTTACACAGTCAAGCTGATGCCGGCACGGGTATGAATTATCGTTTCAGCAAAGGGTTGTGTGCACCTGTCTAGCTAATGCGTTGAAATGTGAACAATTCTCTTCAAGAAGTCACAAACCATCTCCCCTAATGTATTATACTGAACATAGGGTAGAAAGGAGGAGAGTCAAGTAGAAAAGATCAGAGGGAATAATACATTTTTTGCTCACCTTACTGGCGTTGCATTGAATTCCTATTTTCACAATGTCTAGACAAAATGTCTTTACAGTCATTATCATTGTACTGCAATTTTTTTTTCATTTTTTCATCGGTCAGTAGATTTTATACCCTCAAATGGAGTCTGTGGAAGTATTTCTCAGGTTATGATACAAGAACCGTGGCAGGAAATGTGCTGGGATCTGGGATTTTCATATTTGTTTATTTATCTATTTAATTTGTTTATTTACTCTAAGAATACCAGAGGCACAATGAAAGAAGAAAAACAAAGCAGCGTTTCGGGTGAGGTCAGAAGCTTAGAGTCTTGTGTGTTTGGCATCCACTTAAGAGAAATCAAATAAAATACTAAATGAATTTTAAGACTGCTTAGAGGGAAAACACCACAAAAAACTAAACAGATTACCGCTACAAAAATGTTTCCTTTTTCTTTATTTGTCCTTTAATATTTTCTAGTTCCACACAGGGATGACAACTTGAAGTTTCAATTATGCAACATTGATTTATATAATATATATATATGGTTAAGTGTAGGTGCAAGTGAATAAATGAAAACCCTCAAAATATGAAGGTTATCTGTAATTTTTGTTGTTCGAGATTGGTATGAGGTAGAACTGTTTCCTAATAATATGACAAGTGACACACAGAAATATGATAAACCAGCAATCTAGATGTCAAGGTATCACTTTGAATCCTTGCTAATGTGAGGTTTACTTTTTCAGAGGTGTAAATCCCTCAGTTTCATGACAGAATTTCATGACATTTGTTTCTCTCACCACTTTCCCTGATTGAAATGGAAGCTCGATCAGATCAATCAGGGTATTCTGACCCAAAGGGCTGTAACATGGTGGGGGGGGGGGGATACAGATTTCTATTTGTGCTGCAGAGGTGGTTAGCCCCCCTGATTGCTTTACTCCCCATCACTTCTCAAAACCTTCAGCTTGGTTCTCACATCTCAATCAATTGTCCCCAAATGTCCTGAGAGGATACAGAACCAATCGAAATGCTTGCAAATGTACTCACACACAATAAAACCTGCTAACAATTGAGATTTGAGCTCCTGCCTGAATTGTGAATGCGGATAAGTTTCTGCCTTTCTTTCCACCTGATGGCAGTTTCAGCCAGATTTAGCAGTTGCGTAATGCTAAAGCTAAAGTGAGGAGAAATTAAGATGTTGGTGGATCACACCGTAAACAAAATAAAATAGAAAAACATTCAAAAGAAGAATTGTTAAGTGCCTTTGTCTTCTCCCACATGGATTAATAATATGACACACTTTTAGGATTTAACCACACAGATTAATAAAATAACTTTATCCTTGGAACAGTAGCAAACAAACACTGAACCCAAATAAAAGATACTACACTAAAAAGAACGGATTACCATTCAGTAAAATTATCAATATACATAGCAGGGAAGGCTATGTGGGGGTTTGAGGATTATCTCTGCACACAAAGCCAAAATATGATTATAGTAAAAATATCTGCAATTATGAAATGTGGTTGGAGCTGTAGCTGGAGCGACACATGGAATCACGTTGTCTGTATTTAGCTCTGCAAGCTGCCTCATTTTCCCTCATGGCCTCATTTCACCTTGAAGTGAACACCTGCCCAGACAGAGAGATTGACAGCTTCTGCTGTGTATGTGTGTATGTGTGAAGGTGTTTTTGTGTCTATCACAGTTAAGAGGCCTCATGCAAGAACCACTCGTATGAACAGATTTGTTTTTGGCTGGATTGCAACAGCAGGGCCAGCCCTATAAATGCGAATGTTCGTGACTAACCGAAGGCCACCTAAGCTCGGGACAGCCAAGTATCCCAGAATGCATTTTGCATTTTGAGCCAAGCTAAAAGCTGTTGTAATTTTTGCTGTAGAACTGTTAATATGTCACTTTATTGAGTTTTAATATTTTTTCAGACGAGAAAGTAACCATTTAGATTCACAATATGTAGTCGGCTTTCTGGAGATGTTTCATAGCCGCTGGCTCAGACCGGCTGGTCATCTCAGCTACTAGCAGCCCGACTCCTGAGATGATCAGCTGGTCGACGTCTGTCATCCCGGGGAGAACATGATCTGATGATCTGATCTGTGCAGCTCTTTGGTGATTTACCTCTGGCTCTATGTAGCATTTTAACATATGATGTAATTCCTTCTGGAAGATAAATGTTGGTCTCACAGATGAAATCTAACAATTGTAGCTGCTACATTAGTAAAGTGAAGCTTCATGTTTTTACTGGACAAAACAACAGCACTGCCTCTGTGGCTCTATATGTACAGATATCACCACATTTCAAAAAAATATAAATGTATTCAAATGAACAGAATGGTCTATATTAAATTTCGTTTTATTTTATTCAGCTACAAAACAGTTTGGATTTTTATTATAGCTACATTACAGAGCGAATAACATCATTTACTGCATCTCTCTCTGTCAAAGAGGTTATTTTTTTGTGAGAAAAAAAGTGTTAGTGGGGCTCTGAGATGAGATTATTTTGCCACAGTACAGTCAGATAGTTGTGTAGAAGCTGAACTGCTGCTGTCAAGTAAGCAAGTTACCTGCTGCTCCAATTGCAGAATTCACCAAGTTCTTAAACTTTTCTCTCTAGTACGTAGTCTTTAGTAGGAATGGTTCTGTAGATCTGTCATACCAGTCATGAACAGTCTGCCTTAATTTCCTCACACTTGTTTGACTCAAGAATTATAATGCCTTAATCTGAATTTGGAGTTTAATATGATACCAGAATCAACTAATGTGAGGTTTTTTTAGATTCTTATAAGTATATTTTGGCAGAGCAGATTCTCCATTTCAGTAGCTGCTAGAAAAATTCTCTCACTGCGGACGCTGCATTCCTGCAGGTCCAGTATCATCTACTGTTGTACCTGAAACATCACCTCTAGGCAATGATATCGTCTCTTCTAATATCTCAGTGACTGTAACATCACTTGAGAACCTCCCATTATCATCGAACTTCATGTCAAAGCATTCCCTCTTTATTTCAGTCACATTACAGCGCTGCTCTGATGACATGTCGCTGGCAGCTGTGTTATTTTCTAATTGTTTCGGGTCTCCTACTCCTCAATTTGCAATGTTTTTCTGTGCTGATTTCTGACAGTAGGACTGAAATTCTTCTTTTTATTCCTTGGTAACATTTTAGAGAATGAAATGGACAGGAACAGGTCGACTTATATGACAATTTTAAGGGCACTGATTACAGAAATCTCACACCCACTCATGAACAGGTGGCATTCATCAGGCTGAACCGAGCACTTTACAACAAATTTGTGCAATTAAGAGAGTTTGTCAAAGCTCACAGGATAAGAATATCGCATGTGATAATGTAATATATACTGTATGTGTTGTATCTGACCTTGGCAATGGCCCAGGTACTTGACCTCGATGCGTTCCTGCTTCTGACAGGACGCCTCCTTCACCTGGCAGGGGTTGTCATAGGAACGGCCGTCGGAGGCGCACACCGGGTTGAAGCTGATGTGGGTGCAGTCAATGTTGCAAACACACCTGCAGAACAAGACGTCATGTTACAGAACAATTCTTTCAATGAAAGTAAACTTCCTAGCGCTTCATTTATTATCTATGTCAAAATGCAAAATAAATGAGATTTGAAATATTTAGGAAAATGACAGCATCTTTATAAACACTGTGGGTTTGACTGCAGGAAACACAGACCCAAATTCATTCAGGGATTAAAAATGAGAAAAAAAAAAAAACAGTCAAGCTTGCACTCAGCCAGGATGTTGGACCATGCATAGTAATCCTGTTCAAATTGGGTTTTGGCACATTCAATTTGTCACAATAGCAAATAGATTTAACTTCGCAAAAGGAGACAGGCTGCGCAGAGGGCTTGATTGACAAATTATGTAACATTACAACGGCAGGAAGCAATTACTAATGAAAGAATTGTAGATAAAACTGTACATTTTAGTGTTGCAGAGGAAAGTGTAGCACAAGCACTCACCCATTCTCAACTTCTAAGATATGTATATTTTTTTAGATAACATTGAAAATATCCTAAATGGAAAATAATAACTTATAAGCTAATATTATTACAGTGCATACTGAAACACAATGGAGAAAAATGTCAATGACGATTGCATGGTAATGCTTTAGATTACAGCCTGCAACGTACGGTGCAATTACTCCTTAGTTATGGTGTAATCTTTTGTACTAATGGTGTACCAGTACAATATGTACTAATGCATATATGTAGGTACTTACAGGGGGACGAGATGTGAAATTGTGGAATTATGGAACCTATTCTATTATTACACCTATTAGACCTACTGAACAATAATTGGATATTTGGGAAGAATTCATATTGTAGTTATTTTTTTAACTATGGTGTTCCTATTCCATTATTACAGGGTGCAGTATGACCATAAAACTGAGCAAAAATCTGGACGTTTCAGGGAAGATGGAGTGATGACTTCTGCAGACATCTGATGACTTTACTACCAACAAACAGGCAAACTACAAAGTATAAATCAAATGAGTGACAAAGATTTGGATCGGAAAAATAATAAAGGCAATGCCATAAAGACAATAATAATCCAAGAGTACTATGTTATTTTTTGTACTACAGTTGTGACCTATAACCTTTCACATCAGTGTCATCAGAGTTCATTGCGATTTGAATAGGTACGCTGCATTTACATCAGATGACAGCAGGGGATGACAGAGTGTTTTCTATAAAGAAATGGAAAAGCCTCTCCGCTCGCCCACCCTTCAGGCATATGCTGGTGAGATGAGGGAACATATCTGTTCCCTGCTAATCTACTTTACAGCAAACACATGTACAGTCTGTAATAACCTGAATATATTCATCGGCACAGAACTGTCTGGTTTGTGGCTCATGTCAAATGTAGCGTTAACTGAACAAATTAAAGGTGCTGTTGGAGCGTTAGCTTGATTGTCATTTGTTAGCGACCGGATGTTCACGTCCAAGCTAACGCTGCGTGCCCAGCTGAAAGAGAAAAACGTTACCCTGCAGTTTTTACAAGTTAACACTAATGATTGCTCTAATAGAATTTACAACACTACAGGTATGTCAGTACATTCAACGTCATACAGTGTAACACTTGTGGGTTTGTGTCTTACAGAAGCTGAAACATGTTCAGGTGATTTTATTCACACTAAGCTAATCTGCTACTGCACTGGCTATAAACTCCAACACATCCTCATTGGAATTTATATTAACTTGTGATGACTTTGTTGGCAATTAGTAATATATCAAACATGTCCTGCTGCATTTAGGCTTAAAATTAAAGAAAAAATCACCAACGCTTCTGACTTCATGCCTTATTTGTTGCAAGCTTGTCCCACCAGATAATTGGAAATTAACTTTTCCATTATCATGGTGCTACATATTTGTAATGGTTTGTTGATAAACTAGAAAATAGCTGATACTAAATATAGCTTTAGTCAGCTATATTTCTTGTATAGCCTTATGTAGCCCATTAATATTGTATTTATTCACATCTAGAATGATGATGGCTTTGCAGCCAACCGTTTGATTCTCATGACTTCTCACCAAAGTGGGAGACATTATAGCTGTCAGAAATCCAGATATCTCAGACTACAAATTATGGTCAAGAGACTGACACTAAGAGTTTTTCTCTATAAGGTCAACGTATGGCCAAGTGCATCAGTTTCTTTCCCCTCTTCTCAACCTCTACCCTGTCATCTTCATCAGAAGTTGAAAGGGAGATGAAGCAAGTCAAGAGGAAATGCAAGAAAAACAAAGAAATAAAGAATTCAATGCTATTTGTTCCTCGAAGATTTATAATTTATTTTGAAATAAGACGTATGTTAAATAAAGGTTTTAAGTTAAGAATGTAATATTTTGTTTTTAATATGATACAAGGTGTACAATATACACTTAAGATTACAGCCGGCATATCCTGTTGTCACCCTGTAACTACATGTAACAAAGGTGGAATTACCACTCCATATATATAAATCTGTAACTACAGAGAACAATATGAGAACATGGTAGAACAAACTAAATTACCTGCACAGTTTGCTGTCATAAGAGCATATTAACCATATACTATATGCGTTATGATTGATATGTTTCATCTTGCTATATTTTTATTTATTTCCTGAGATGAAAGGAGACCGTGCGAAGAGCTGAATAAAAGGTATTGCACCTTGAGGAGCCGTATTGCTGGTCAAACACATTTTGTCAGGGAGATGACTTTCAACATTTTAATGACTTAACAATTGTCAGCATGTGTTTACACTGAAACACAAGTGAGTGACATCTAGGGCAGGTGAAGTCTGTCCCCTGATGGCAGGCAGAGCCACGAGGCCATAAACGAGCATCCAGTAATGAAGTTTACTGGTGAGCTGAACGACAGCTGAGACAGTCTTCAGAGGCCGACAGTATCCATGACAACACACTGTCCCTTGGACCTTTGTTATAAAGAAAACACACAGATAGATGGTAGATATTTAAGTACCCCAAAATTATAAAGGAACAATGTAGTTTGCCTGTTTGTTGGTAATAAGGTCATTTTGAAATAAAATCATATCTGATTTATTAAGTTCTGCAGAAGTCATCACTCCATCTTCCCAGTTTAATGGTCATACTGTACCCTGTAATAATAGAATAGGTACCCAGTAGTTAAATAATAACTACAGTATAAATTCTCTGTAGATCCCAAAATGTTATCCCCTTATTCCATAACTTCACATCTTGTTCCCCACATACATCGGTTTGTACTATACCGGTACACTGTTAGTACAAAACATTACACCGTAACTCCGAAGTAATTACACTGTACGTTGTGGGCGGTAATCTCAATAGTTATCGATTGTGTTTTTTCTGGTATTACACCATGTCTTCATAATGTCCTTCAACAAAACCCACTCAGCTGAAAAAATCTAAAATTATCTTGACGAAGGTGAGCACAACTGCAGTCCGGAGTCTTGTCTGGTGTATCACTGTCACATTTGAGCACAAAAGTGTGACCGGCAGTACTTCTGTTGCTCTTACAAGCAAGTTATAATCACTGATAGCCAGATTATCTTTACACATTACACATTACACATTACATTAACTCCTTACAACAGATGATTACCTTAAGTGCCGTATTTCATCGCTGGCAAATAACTGTTTACGTCTGTAATGTTTATGGCTTATAATGCATGTGATGTTTCTCATGTTGTAATTTGATAGTGTTTTATTTTGTCCATGAGGGGGCGCTCTTAGTTATTTGTTGTGGTATGTTTGGAAAAACCATGAGACTATTAGAGCCTGGATATAACTGCAGTAGCGGAGAGCGAAACGTACCACTGAAGTTTAATAAGCTCACTAAAGAATTTAAATACTTCTTTGTTGTATTAGAGTTTGATTTGGAACTTTACAACATCCATAATCATCCATCCATATTGAATCAGTCACTTCCTTCCATAAAGCTGATATTTCTGGTGTGTTTTTGTTACTTTTATGCATTAATTTCTCTGTGAATCAGGCACTTGATGCTTTTAGCTTGAGCCAATTAAACGAGCAATTCGCTTTTGCGTCACAATTTTGGTGAAATCTGAGTGTGAGACATTCTGTGCTTGTGTGTGTGTCTGCTAGCTTTCTTCTGTATTTGTGAAATCTGCACAAACTGGGGAGAGAGAGAGGGAGAGCACCTGAGTGCATGTGCACATAAGTATGTGTGTGTGTGTATCTGGGTATACGTGTTGTGTGTGATCAAGTGTGTGGCAGGCCTGATCAGCAGAAATTATACCCAGATTGCCTTCCCCAGACAGTTGCTGCTGAGTAGCGCTGAACGCTAGATTCTGTAATTATAAATCTGTCATTATTCTCCCGGCCTTTTCATCTTCCCCTGGTGCCCAGCTCCCAGTAAAGCACAGGCATTCAGCTGTCTTACAGCTGCATTTGCATACACGTCCATGTGAGAGCCCGCCAACACACACACACTCACGCACCACCTCCCCACACACATATACCCACGGACACACACATATACCCAGGCAGACACAATCACAATCAGCCATGATGATTCGTACTGCTGAAAAGAAAGCGTGGCAGTATCAGCTACTGTTGTAATGATGGATCAGCAAAGTAAGAATGATGTGAAGAAAGGCTTCATTATGCATCAGAGATGCAGTTGTATAAAGGCGCGCAATATCAGAAATCCCACATGACACTGAAGGTATGAATGGCCTGCCACTGCAGAGGCTTACAAAATAAAACCGCAACAGCCTGATTTAAAGGGTCAGTTTGTGATTTTTGAATGACAAAAACATATTTTCTCTCTTACCCGTAGACAATCTGTAGCCATGCAAATTGTTCTTTATCTGCTGAGGTTTCAAGATATCCACCTCGAGACTTCGCTGTCAACAGTTTTCACTGGAAATGCAGAAAACGTCCCCAAAGAAAACTGTCGACAGTCGTGTTCTGTGTATCATCCAGAGTCACGAGGATACTGTTTCATTTTTCAATGCTGTGAGCACCACAAATGAGTTTCCACCTTCTTCCACTTAGGGGTGTAAAAATTAAGACAAGATGTAAGAGTCACAGATGCACAACCACAGATCTGACACAAATTCTTTGTGACATCATTATTTTTGGCAACAACTGATATGTCTCTCAATAACTGATCTTTTCAACACGCTCTCTCTCTCTCTCTCTCTCTTTCTCTCTGAGCTCCTGTGCCTCTGGCTCTCCCGTCTCTCTTGCTAGCTATGTTTTCCTACACTGACAGAAATGTAAAACTCATGTACAACACCGCCTGAAATCTTCACATTAAATCTGCAGTCTGCAAAATATCTGTAAAAATACCAGCAATATACATTTTGCTCCTCTTTTAAGAAAGCGACATGTGTCCTGACAGCAACTAATGCTACTTCACACCGGCCCCTAATTTCTCCCAGTTACACCTGTATAGTATTATTTAAATGAACAAATTTAGATGGATGACACTGACCTGGGAAGGTAAGATTTGAATTAAAAATGCATTCCTCTTTGGCTTACATGTTTCCCTGCCCGTGATAGTAACTGTTGATGTGGCAGTATTTGAAATAATAATTGTGAAAATAATGATCTCTTGTAGTTACTTACAGTCTCAAATATACAAGTAATAATATCAAATCCTACTGAATCCCAGGCGTTGAATTGCAGTATATCATACTGTTACACATATACCTGTGTTGTTTTTATGTTGGATCATAAATCATGTATCTCCATGAGTGTCTGGGAAGGATAGATACATATATTTCTATCAGGGGCGAAGGCAGATATTCCACAAGTAGAGATCTCAAAACCTCAGCAGATAAAAGCAAACTTATCTTCCACGAATAGATACCGTGGTATCTCGGATATATTTTATATATTCCTTTAAAAATGATAAAACACAGACTATCATTTTTCAAAAGTCACCCTCAAGACAAGATTAGGGCTTGCAATTAGAGTGCCTGCATTATCATAAAAAGTATCTAAATGAATAGTTTAAGCATGAAAGGAGGCAGCAAGTAGAACTGTGTAAAACTAATCAAAGCAAAATCTTCAGAGCTTTTGAGCTAAAAGGAAACTTCCACACTGTAAAAAAAAACAAAAAAAAACAACCCAAAACACTGCACACATGTATTGTATATGCATACATGCCCCTCCTCAAACCTCCCATTGTAGAAGAGCATTCAGAGTCTCGACCATCCCGAGAGGCCGCTGTTTGTCGCTGGCTGATGTCTGGGCTCCATACATTTTTAATGAGGCCTCTCACTTTCTCCACAATAGGCACTATACCACCAGACTGCAGTGCGTCAACACATCCTAATGCTACTCGCACACGCACCCGAACACCCGCAGACAGGCGTGCACAAACAGTCATATACATCCACGAGATAGCGAGAGTGTCATGTGATGAACCTTGGTTTTTTTTTTTTCTCTCTCACACGAGCCAAATCATTCCTTCACACATTCTGCTGAGAGGTACAGAGGGGTATAGAAGTGTTAAATGAAAGTTTGCGTCGCGTGTGAATGTGTGTACACATCTGAGTGTGTATGACATGTGTGCGGCGTGCGTGAGGACACTTTCTTAGCAGGATGTGTCGTATTGATTAGCTCCCTGAGATTATTTCCCTTAAAGCCCCCCCGCCTCCCCAGACTGTCTGCTGACTCCCAACTGAAAAGGCCACTTTTCACACACACACACACACACACACAGCAGCTGAGGCCCCCATATCCACTGACTGCCACGTTGTATACAAATCCCTAGCAGCAAACTTATTGCAACTGAACATAGCATTGATTTTCATAATCCTTAGCTTCAAATTTCACTGTAATCCTTTGAAAAAACTGTGAGGGAGAGGCAAACAGACAGAGGAAGAGAGAGAAAGAAAGACAGCGACAGAGAGAACAAATCAGCAATATTAAAGGGGATGTATCATGCGCATTTCCAGGTCTACATTTTTATTCTGGGCCTCTACTGTAATGTCTTTGCATGATTTGCAGTTCAGAAAACCCTTTATTTATCTTATACTGGCACTTTATGCAGCCCCTCAATTCTGCCTCTGTCTGAAACAGGCCGTTTTAGATCCTGTCTCTTTAAGGTACCCATACTTATCAGCCCACACTGATTGGTTAGCTCCTGGAAGCTTAATCTCAGCAGATTTCCACCAGCTTGAGAGGCTACGTAAACAAACAGTAGTAGGATTTCACTTATTTTTCTCGTTCTTTACTTAATGCACAAACAATCTGATGTCATCACCAGGAGGAAGTTGAGGTAACTTTGTAAATCAGGTCAGGCTGAAGCCCTGGTTTTTGATTTTCAGGGAGCATTTTTACATATGTTCACCTCAAGTTTTGGACCTTTGACCATGTTTAATAAAGACATCTGACATCATAACAGTATAAAAATAACAGAAAATCTCAAAAAGCATAATATGTCCCCTTTAAAGCAGAAGGAAAAAGGGAAAAAGAGAAGAGGGAATAGAGAAGGCCTTGAGAATGCACACACACACACTCTCTCTCTCTATATATATACTGTATATGTATATATAGTGAAATACTGTCGACATACTAAACAGCATGAGTTCTGTAATGTGCGATGGGCTTCCTGTTGACTTGTGGCGCCCTCCCGCAAGTTACCTTGTGACTTCTCCTCTGTCTGGCTTTTCATTGAATTTCCCTTTTGCTCTCCATAGATCAGACTTCAATAAGGACACAAGTGGCAGCTTTGAAAAGCCCCTCGCTCTATTCTCAGGATGTCTAAACCCAGCGTTCACACAGCAAGTGTCCTACAGCACCTCTCTATGAGTAGCTCACTATCTGCCTTAATTCTATCAACACCGATGTGTGCTATTGATGGGTTTGAAAGCATGGGTTTTTGTGGGTAATTACAGTTTTACACCACAAATGGATCTAAATGGGTTTTCGTGACACTCTATTGATCCTTGAGGGGTAAATTGGTCTTTTTGCCTGCTGCCTGCCTCCAGAGTACAAGGGAAGGGTGGTGTAAGGATAGCAAGGCTCTCTGCCACAACAGGGTCAAATAACATAGAGTGCAGCCAAAATAGGTTCAACTAACATACAGTATTTTGACCACGTCACTGAGCACTTTTGTTCCCCTTATTTGTATGCAGATGGTGAATCATAAATAATGACAAATAGAATCAAAGGAATGTCGTGTTCGAGGTGGGCGGGGTAGGCTGTGATAGCAATTTTCTGGCCGCTCAGTGAAAGTCAGAGCCTCATTTCGAAGCACATTATGAGAATAACCCTTCATCATCACTGGTGTGCTTTCTTTTACGCTGTCAAACTGTATAAAAAATAAAAATCATCAAATCTAACAATGTCTTGTCATAATTGAACTGAAGAACACACTAATGGATTATTCCTCAACGAGGCAGAAACGAATATCGTCGCTGCCGCCGGGAATTGCAGATGCCTCTGGATTTATTTACATTTTCACGAGTAATGAATTCATTGCGTTGCGGTTTTCAGTGTTCTTTGAGTCTTGCATGTACCTCTAAATTGGACTGATTTTTCAGTGATTCAAATACATCTGGTGCTGGGGTCATTTTTCCCTTGAGGGAAAAGCAACTGAGCTAATTAGAGCTTTGTGAGGAGGATCAAGAAAAAAAATCATCTTCTTGTGCCTGTGCGTGAAATCAGAGACATGTACAAGAACAACTTATACTTGGAGATGACTAGAAAATATCAGCCTGGTAATGGCTCCATCTGACAGATGTGGGGGAACTAAAATATGCATTGGGCAATTGAAAAAAATTGCTTGTTTTATGCCATGTAGAGTGTCGTAGTGGAAGACAACTGATGCATCTTCTGGGATGCCTCACAATAACGAAAACACTAGAATGGCATTTTTTTGCATTCTTTCCTCTAATTCTAAAACTTCAACAACATCTTCCGTGATGTTGACCCTTAGCAGCAAACAGCACTCTTACACCCACAGCTATAAACACACCAAAGCCAAAGAGGGATGGTGTTATTGGTGCTGTCGAGTGGAAAGGTTAAGTCGCTCTCTAGTGACTTACTAATTACCTACAGTATGTTCTTAAGTCATGAAAAACAACAAGCTCTGATTGTTTGAAGTCCAATGTTTAATCTCTCTGTTGCCAGGTTAAAGCGAGATTTTATGACTCTGATTATGATCGCCTAATCTGACAAAACGACTCTCTCAAAAGGCAAAACGATCACGTAGTCTGATAACGAAAGAAACCGCTTGAGGGAATAGTTTGATATGCTTATTTTAAACGCTTTTCTTGCTGAGAGTTCGATGAGAAGATTGAATTCACTCTCGTCTCTGTTCGTTAAAAAAAAAGAGATGATTAGCTTAGCTTAGCATAAAGACTGGAAACAGAGTAAAACAGCTAGCCTAGGTCTGCCTAAAGGTAAGAAATCTGCCTACCAGCACCTCTTAAATTCACCAATTAACACATTATATCTTTTTTGTTTAATCCATAAAAAAGTGTAAAAAACATCAAGTTGTAGTTTTGGGTTATGTGCTCGACCGTTTCCAGTCTTTATGGTAAGGTACAGTGTTGGGCAGTATCACGTTGCTCTGTGCCAAACATATCACAATGCTTTGTGTAAAGGCTTACAATTTGAAATTCAGTAATTACAATTACTAATTCATTCATTTATTCAAACCTTTATTTATACTAGGCAGGCTCTCTTTTTCAAGGACGCTCTGATTACAATACAAATATAAAATATATGAAACGATAATTGGCAAACATAAAAAGCAAATATGAACAGATAAGCAAAAGGCAATATAAAATATAAGAAACAATAAAAGCAATATATAAAAGTAATAAAACAAATAATATCAAACATATTAAGGCAATAAAAAGCAATCTATGCGCCTAAAAGTTAAAGCTCAATTAAAACATACACATTCACACTGCCTGATGTCAGCTCAAAGAGATTTAAAATGATTAAAGGGGATTAGCTGGTCTAATTTTACTATCTTCTGCAAGTTGTTCCTCTTGTGTGGAGCGTAATCCTAGTAACACTCTGTTACTTTGACATTTGGAGGTTTGTTTGCTGTCTTTCAGGAATTGATGAAGGGTTCGTATCAGAAAAATCCAATAAGCCTGTTTCCAAAAATATGCTTAAAATGATTCCTTTCTTTGACAAACATTAACATCTATGTTGGCTGAAAATAACACAGGCAGGATGGATACATCACTTGCGACTGGCTGGTTATGGAGAAATGAAAAAACAAAACAAAAGTAGAACACAGCTAACATGAGCGAAATGTCTGATGGAATAATGAAGTAAAAGTTATATTGGCTACTTTGAGTTGCACATATCCTAAAGCATCACTTCATACAGAGACTAGAAATTTACACAATAACTTAATTATTTATTGCTCTGTATTGTTTGTATGAAAATAAGAATAATGCATCATTATAAACATATCACTTTCACCTGGTCTTTGATTACAGTCATCTCTCTCCGCTCATTGTTTGATTAACTGACGGTTTGTTTGATTAAAATTAGCTGCTGCCTGATTGGAATAACTTGTCATTTTAATCAAAATGATCCTACTGTATGCCACGCCAGAGGTTGGCTGCTGTTTGATGAAAATTACCTGCTGTTGGGTTGCAATTACCTGTCTGATTATTCACAAGAAACATTCTTATCAAAACTCCTTGGGGCTTTTGAAAGATTAAAGAGTACTTGTAGTTTCCGTTTTAGAATAAGGGACACTGAAATATTCATATGTCTGTTTTTGTCATCTGCTTTTTTTTAATGAGATACATTATTGACTTAGACGGCCTCCCTCTTGTCCATTGTCTTCTTACACACAACATGTGCTTGATTGTCTTTGCTCCTGGTCGTGCTACATATGTTTGAGCTTCCTTTTTCTTTCATGTTTTCCGTTTTGTTTGTGCAGAACATCGAAGGTATGTTGTGCTGTTGTGACCTTATGAATTCTCCCTTTGGGTATTAAAGAATTGCCAATAAATCCATTTCTGTGTTGTTGTAGAATATTAAGGTGCAGTTGTGGGTGTGTGGGTGGCATCAGGAGGAGTGGACTCCAGCTGTTTGGTATTTGGAACAAGATTCAGAATGCATCATGAAGCTGCTCTTTGGCATTACAGTTATTGCACACCAGGGTACATTATCCTTCCATTACATCAAGCTGTTAGATGGAGTCATAGTCTCAGGACAATTTCTAATTTCTACTGGTGCTGCTGGGATTTCTTAGCAGTATTCCTTCCCTTTGTTGATATGAGCTAATCCTTGTTTCACACCAATCCACGGTAGGGATGTGCATCTACATCTCTGAGGGCGATGTGATACGCATCTCGATGCATTGCTGATGATACATTACAGATAGATATGGAGCAACTACCGATGTGATAGAATATGATTCACCACTATTGCCACGTGGTGCGATTTGACACGGTTGCACAGAGTTTGATTTTATTTCTTAAGCGGACAGAAAATCATAAATTAACTAAAAAAAAGTGTCATTTTTACGTTACATATTTGTTTCTCTTGTACTGCAACTCATTAAGCATCTCATTTATCTTTTTGACCTCTAAAAAAAAACACTTGGACGTTTCACAAACAGGTCTTTTCACAAGTCCTTTGTAGCGTAATAATCTTTGTCTCCAGTTTACATGCATATGATCCGTGGCCCAAACAATAAATAGTTTCATAATCCACTTACTCCATCGTGTGGAACAATAATTCTAGAGTACAAGTTCCACCTGGAACATTTTGGGAGTGCACCAGTTAGCTGTAGCATGTAGCATGTAGCATGCTCATGGCATCCACTGGAGATGAGAGAGGCGGTGCCCTTTAGAGGGGAGGAATCAATCTAAATATCAAATTATTGGTCACATTTCTAAATAATAAAGGCACAGGGCCTCTGCTAGTAATCAAATATAAATATATTGAATTTTTCAAATGCAAAGATGTTAGAAACGATGCCTCGTGAGCTCATCCAAAATTGTATCACGCACTTTTTTAATTGGGGCAATCCATAGTAATGTTGGTTCATTTATGATTAATTCATGCTGTAGAGTGCAAATACAATGCTGCTATATTGTCTGGTGCTGGAAAACAGTTCACCGGTTCCATCTAATTGAGCTCTGGACCAACTTGTTCATTGTGTACGCCTGAGGATGTTTTTAGTGGTACCTCCTTGCTAATGCAATCAGAGGAGCTGATAACCTGCATCCATCTCATCTGCAAGAAATGGTTAAATTTATAACAAACGTTATTTTCTCTCTGAACTAGTTTTCCTTGTGTGAGTTGAAGTCATTTTTGGCCTGACATTGTCAAGTCCTGTAAGGATAGTAATTGGATTTCCAGAATAAGCGAAAATCTCCTTTCTCTCTGCGCTCTGCTCTAGTAATTGAGGTTAAATGAAATGGTCAACCATGCACTAAACCTCAGTGGGTGTTCAGCGGTGGGTGTGTGCAGTATAAAGAAGATTTCTAATCTAAATTCTGAGTGTTCAAACTTACTACTGCTTCAAATTACAGAGACAGGGGGGCATTTTTTTTTTGAAAGGAAATGTTAAGAAGGTATCAAGATGGAGTCTAGCTGTATGAGTCAACTGGTGTCACAAGGCTTTGACAACAATTCATCGAACATGCTGATGCATTTTTGTGTGTGTGTGTGTGTCTTTGTGTGTGTGGTTGCAAAACTCACCAAACATCCTCTGCATCCACATCGCACTCAGCCCCAAACTGGCAAATGTCACAGGTGGACGTTTCCTTCTGCCCTGCCTCAGCTGAGCCCTCTCCTCCTAAAAGTGACAGAAAAAGGCACACAGAGAGAGAGAAAGCATTTAACATCTTTTTTTAAAAAAAAATCCAAGACAGAATTCTTACCACACCTCCTGTCTGTAATTATATTTGTCTAAAACCTACATGGTTCATTCAGAGGGTGTGCAAACCTGGAGCAAAGCCCCGTAACAATACACCTCTCACAGAGCAAAATGACCGTGAGAAATCAGCCTCGCACAACCCAAGTGCATTTACATTCGGCCATATCCCGCCATAATCCGACCGAAGCTATCTCCTTCATCCGTTCACTCTTACCCCCTCCACCCTCCTCTACTCCCTCCCCAACTCTCCTTGCCTCACTCTCATCTATCACTCTCAAATCCCTGCTGATCTTTTTGGAGTCCCTCTTTTATTCCATCGTGCTGATTTTCTCGCGCTGTGAGTGTGACGACTCCTTGGCGGCGGTGTGGGTACTGGCGTCAGGCTTATGGCGGCTTCATCACGCCTCATGAACGGCCATGGGGGAGAAGCGGGGAGGAGGGGGGGGGGAGAAAAAAAAGCAATCTGGCCAATCTCAAATTGCATTCTCCTACCATAGAGGGCTCCTCCAGTCTCTGCACGCTTTCGCTCTTCTTCTGTTTCCCCTCGGCCCTCTTCTCCATTAGACAAGCTCTATTTTTAAACTTACTAAGGCCCGTGAGGACAACTTCGGAAAAGAAGATGAAGAGGTGGAATTTGGCATCATTTCCCCATGTCATATCTTTAATCTCCCTGACGCACACGCACATGCACAGACAGCCACACTGCAGCCACCATACATTGCTCCCTCGAGTCGCCTCTTTCATTTTCCCCTCTGAAACTTTTGTTATTTCTTGTGATCCCTTGCGACACGCCGGATGAATTGGAAAGAACTCCGGTGGAGAGGTGTAACCTGATTTTCCGCCATCAAGCTTAACTTGGGTTTGACTCTTATTTTAAGGTCAAAGTCAGTTAACTTTACTTTGCTTTTCTTCCACTGTGTGTTGAATCTAGTTAGCATGTGATATGCCTCCTCCGTAACTCTCAGTTTGGATTTTGTTGCTGTTGGGTCAGATTATCCCAACAGCTTCATTCGTCTCTTTTGACTGTGTCCAAAAACACAATGCAGCCTACAAGAGTGAAAATTTCCTTTACTGAGGATGTTAAGCTCCTTTCAAACATGCTGCCTTTGCTTTCAATTTTTTTTTTCCTTTTGAAGCTGCGTCTGAAGCTGCAGGTGTTGGAAGGCAGCGATGGCTGTGAGGCAGCATGTCCTCTGAATGTTGAACATTTGCAGTCAGGTGGCGAGATGTGCATTCTGTATTCACATCATTGCTTTGCTTTACCTTCAGGCCACAGGGCTGGAAAGACTACAAGGTGTGAAGCTCTGTTGGTGTGGGGCCCACCAGTGGAGCCCGAACACCAAATAATGTTGGTGAGCACTTCAAAAACCATTTCAAAACATATTCTCACATTTAAATTTAGAATCTAATCTATTTATAGTTGGTTCCAAGAAACTGTTGAATTAACTGTTAAGCCTTTTTACTTTTATTCTTGTGGATGATGTGTAGGCTATGTTTACTTGAGTAATTACAAATTGGCATCTTTTTCTAGTCTGTAACCACCATCATTGAATTGACCAATACTGTCTTCACAGTTTTACGATTGCTTCCAGGAAAAACTTCAAAGGCAATCCGCTACCTTCAACCTTTATTGGAGGTCACTGCACAGCTTATACTATACTTTTCTTTTATGTATCAGTATCATATTATAAGAGCAGTGTGTCTGTACACACAGTTCTGGGGAGGTAACGGAGAGAACACACCCACATCTGGATCACCACGCCCAACCTGCCATTGCATCTGATGATTCTGATTGGCTGGAAGATGTGGATTAACGTTAAGTAAGTAGCCGGTATAACTGCCAAACTAATTGTGTGTTTGTTTGTAAGCATGTAAAGTGAGACGTGTCTGTTTTCTTGTAATTTCTTTACTAAGGTGTGCATGCTTTGAGATGTTGCCTTTGAATTTTTATAGTTTTTAAAAGGTTTTCTACTAATTTGCTTGGTTATTTTATCTCAGGCTAGTGTCTGCACGTGTTTTCTTATTTAATATGTCTTTATTGTGATGTTTGATGTTGATGTTGCAGCAGTTCTCTTAACAATTTTCTCATGTAGGAGACAAGAAAAGTAACCTTGAAACTCGATCCTTGACAAACGGTGACACAGGTGTTTGTTTGCAATTCTAAATTATGCATGAGTATTAAACTGTAGGCGAGGGCGACAACAGTGAAGCTTTAGCTAGAGGGTTAGGGTTAGAGAGGTAGGGTTATATGTGTAATTATCACCAACAGCAACCAAGCTGTCTCACTGACAATCATGCAAATTTAATTTCAAACGTGCTGGATATTTGTGTGAATCTGAAGTCCAAATGAGCTAACGGTAGGAGGAGGAAAGAGAGGACTTTTGAAATAATGTTAACTGCTGTGAAGCTGCAGCCTGCGGGTCTGAAGGACAGCTGTGAGAAGACCAGAGAGGACACGCAACCAAAAGTGAATAGGAAAAAAAAAAAATAGATGAGGAGAGTCGCAGGTAAAAGAGAGAGGACAAGAGAGACAGCGAGCTAACATGTCTGAGTGTCCGTGACAGAGGGAAGAGGAGAGAGAGGCAGCCTGTGAATGTGACAGTTTTTTAATAATATCATGTCGCAGTCTGCAGAGCGATTCTCTGCTCTAATAGGCTGAGTATGTTCAAGATTTGAGAGCTCTCAATCTCCGATTTCAAAACCTGTCAGGGTTTTAATACTCTAATAGCCCAGCCTTGCCCCCTTAGCCCCTTCCAGTTTAGCTAGATGTTGCCTGGCAACCCAAACGGCAGGAATTCTCCGGCCCAGGAAATACATGTTATGCTATCTACGACAGAAAAGTTAGATTAATTTGATGACATGGTATTTTCTTGGTAAGTGGCCTTGGTATAAGTGGGATAATGTCCTCCAAAGTTTGTACATTCCATGATTGTAATGGAAGATGTGAGGGGGCTTGGAACCACCAGATGTGTTTGAACGTACAACTTGTCGCATATTATCCCCTTACATACCACAAGTTAATCTTGAATTGGCTTGTTAAAGCCGTCTTTTGTCACAACGGAGGGCCATCTTTACTTTTGTCAGAGGGCACAGCTGTGAGATTTTCTCCAGCAGCTTCATTTAACTTCCATAAAGTTGGAGGACTCGTGAGAGACAAAATGAGAGAGACAGTTAGTCTAAGCAGAGGAAACCACAAAAATATAGACTTTTAGCCCCATATGGATCGAGCTCAAAAAGCCTTGGATCCCACACGTCCTATAATGCAGCTTGCCAGCATCTTTTTGTTAGACCCTCCCTGTCTAGTAAATGCCCTTGTCCTCCATGGCCCCAGTTTGTAATGCACGCTTCACCCAAGCCCTGATGACAGCATCAGGTTTGTTTTCATAGACTTTAGAAAGACACTTCACCACAGATGACATTATAAATAGGCTATGCCCCTATGACTAGTAAACTGATCTTGATGTCCAAAATTGGCAACGTTCCTCTTTAACCTCACAGATGCAAGCAATGCTTACTAATCCATGTCTTTTAATCCATTCAAGGCATGTTCACAGGGTGGTTCTCAAGTGTTCACCTGTGCATGACAGTTCAATTATATGGGATTGTTTTTTTGTCTCACGTCAGAGTTTAGGGCACTGTCGACCCTGGGACTGCAGCTGATTGAATTAGTCAGTTGTGACTCTTTGACCACTGACGTTTAATTTCCCTTATTTCCACCTGCTGTGTATGTTGTGGTGTGTGAAATTTTGACAGGGCTCTCGCGGGCAACAGAGCCAGCCAGCCTCTCTTGCCTCTGTACTCTGTCAAATGATCAGCTCCACATGAAGCCTTGTGGGCAGGCAGGCATGTAAGCTCTCCCACGACTCTCCTCTCCCACAATCGCACGAGACAGAGAAGGGGAGACAGCGAGAGAGAGCCCATACACGATTCCGTTATGCCTGATCGTGTTTCTCACATGTGTGCACGTACAGGCATGACGTAAATGCCAACATTGTCTCCTTTCCCTGTTATTTTTTTTTTTTTTCCCCCCTTTTCTACCCTTACACTGCAGCTAACCCATCTTGGATGCACACACTCACACTCACTCCTCCCCAGATCCCCATACACAGTACTGCAGGCACAATTACGAACAGTGACTGGGGACAGGCAGTGTTTTCCACTCCTCAAATCCCTGATAGAGTCTCCTGTAGCACTAACACAACATCTCCCCTGTTTCTGTGTCTGCTAATCCTTGGAATCAGGAGACACGGTTGGTAATGACTGAAATGATTAGCCCTTCTACTACCCCTGCAATCACCCCCCCTCCTCCCCCCCACAAGCTCCTACATCCCCTTGTATCGATCCACGCATGGACAAGGACCGGTCGACTGGCCTCCTCTGTGACTACTGCCCAAGTGTCACCTTCATCTTTCTTTTGTCCCTCATAATCAATTCTGTTTAATCAACACAATTATTTCTCTGTGCACTGTTAGAAAGTTTTAGTTTTTGTGTGCCTTTAACACGACAGGGGAAAGAGAAAGAAGAAGAAAAAATTAAGATCAAGTTTCTAAGACGAGGAGAGCGGATTAGAGTGACATGATGAGTTAACGGGGAGATGAGCAGGATAAGAGATAAAAATGGTGGATCAGTCTCAAAGGTGCTGCGGGGCTACCTCTGGGGGTTAAAGATCGTCTTTAATCCCCTCACTGGTTTCTGGAGCATGGCCACCCTGTAAACACTATACACGCATGTATGCACACAAATTCTGTAGGGCCAACTGGGGGAATTCAACACCACGGCTTCGCCATTTAACCCGGTGATGCTAGCTATGCACTCACCAGGCTGCAGAAATTGGGAAAGGTTTACTGTGAGGGAGGGAAGCGTGACAAGCTCGGAGCTCATTTAACTGCAGCTCTCTTGAGAACAAGCACTGGTCGATTAGTTCAGCCTTGTAACTTGTGAAATAGAACCAGGGATCACGACCGTGCATGGCAAACGAGAATAAAACGTCATGACATGTGATGACATAGCAAAAGCTTATGGTGACAGGTGGTTATAATTGTTTTAACTGATAATTATTTTCATTATTGATTAGACTGTCGGTTATTGTTATTTCTTGATTAATGGATTAGTTGTTTGGGTCTATAAAATGTCACAGAACGGTGAAAAATGTTGATCGCTGTTTCCAAGAACCCAAAATAATTCCCTTAAATGTCTTGTTTTGTTCTGTCCAACAGTCCAACACCCAAATATATTCAGTTTACTGTCATAGAAGACTAAAGAAACCACAAAATATACATGTTTGAAATGCTGGAATCAGATAATTTTGTTTCAGTTTTTTAAATCTCTAATTTGGTGAAATATTGGATCATTTGAACATTTATTGAAAGGAAACCATGTGAGAGGTTTAGAGGGAAAAAAAATCACTATTTGGTGGAGCTGTTAACAACTCACAGACATGTGAAATGTGACCCCGACTGCACACTGCTTTTTGTAAGACATCAAAAGCCAAAAAGGTTGGAAGCCACTGGTTTCATCTTTAACAATGAGCTGTATTTTAAAAGCTTGTTATATTATCCGGTGTGTCAAATCTTCATCCGAAAAGTCACTAAAGCTGTCAAATAAGTGGAGTAGAAAGTCCAACATTTCCCTCTTAAAGGTAGTGGTATAAAGCCACCGCGTATTGACTTGAGGGGGTGAATCTCCATGTGTTTTGATTTTGTATTCTTTCTTGTTATTTCTTTCTTTTTCTTTCTTCCTAACACTAGCTGGATATTATAAGCATATTCTTTTCTGAATGGACCTACATACTTGAAACATAAAAGGGAGTTCAAGAGAGAACAGAGAGAGCCAGAGAGGAATAGAGATCATTCATTTGAATGAGAGCATGAGACCGTTTCTTTGAGTGAGCATATACACACACACACACACACACACACACCACATGCACACATAAGGACACACACCCAAACACAGACAGGAGATTTAGGGCGCTCTAGCATGCAGCTATCATACGGATGATGAATGAAGCCCACACACACCCCTGGAAAACAGAGCAAGACCACTACGACCTTGGTTGGAAACACACTGGGGAGAGACGGAGAGGAGAGGAGAGGGATGAGAGAGAGAGAGACACGGGCTGATGCATCCTGTAGCTATGTGTGGTCGCTGACACACAGGTAGTGTAAACCCCACATGCCTCGCTATTACTGAATCACCCTTCACCAAACACCAAACATGTTAAAATTGGTATATTCAAACTCCCTGGAGCATTTTACTGATTTGTTTGAAAATGTGTCATAAACTATTGTCCACCCTCATTGATACAAGCGAGATGAACACATTAGTATAATGCAATATGATCCTACAGCACCATTAACAACAGCCCCCAAAATGTCCACAAAGTTGTATTGACATCTCTCTATCTGTCAGTTTCAACCAAAGAGTTTCAACAAAAACTGAACATAACCTTCATGAGGGTAGGATTTAATGCTGTATTAGATTAGTGCACCTAATAAGCTGGCAACTGGGTGTGTTATTCCTTATATTGTATATATTCAACACTCAAGAGCATTGAACGTTCCACAAAACTTGTATACAGGCCACAAACTAATTGTACCATGCCTATTGGCAGGTGTGATGAATCATACCCGGGGCTGTTTTCTTCCAGTAAACTGACATGTGATCCATGAAAGGTGATACAGGAAGCAATAAACATGAGCCAAATAGCTGATAATGGCTCAGGATGATGATACAGAATCTATGTTACAGTCACATTGTATCTGCATCACACTGCAACCAGTGCACGCAGTTTGAACCCTGACTCATCTAAGATGTAATCTTTCGGTTGTGTGGGTAGCTCCATTAATAGAAGACCGCGCTGACAATTAAACTATGAAAGCCATCAATCAAAATGACATTATCAACGGGCCACTGTCCCAAGTGGCCGATCTGACAGGGCAAGCTGGACCAGAGAACAGAAGACGGCCAAATAATCCATAAACATAATGGACATCAATATTGAAAAGATGACAGATGAGACTGCCGACAGAGGCCAGGATTCAATTTCTATTCTTTTTTTTTTTTTTTTTTTTCCTGCAGGAGACCATATCGCTTTTCACAAAGTCATTTGTCAGCTATAAGGCCGATGAGGAGAAGACAGCCTCCTCCAAAAAGTAAGCCAAGGGCGGTTGTTCCAGTGACGCAAATGACAAAATGAATCAGGCACTGAGCAATAATGACTGTGATAGAAATAATGATACCATCAAGATGTATGGTGGGCAGGGAAACACAAAACACACTCCATGTGGTAATACTACTGTGACCAACATAAAGCCTGACAAGCCAAATTTTAGAATGTAAGGAAGGCGGACATAAAGCTCTTATTTATTTACATCCCACTAACAAAAAAGCATAATACCAAGACCAAAAAGACCAAAATGTGCTTCAGTGAGGAAACTAATCCCACCTAATTTTACAGGGTTTAATCTGATTGAATTTATACAGGCTTAATAAATAAACTTAGATCGGCTCTGATGTCCAGCCAATTTGAGAGAAGGGGTGGGATTGACCTCTCATTCAGGGAATATTGATTGTTAATTTGCTTGTTTATAACTGCGCACAACAAAAAAATTACAAGCAGAGATGCTTCTTGGCTGCAGTGAGTCCATTTTTGCCAGTGCGCTAGTACATTTTTTGATTTATTACTGGCTTACTGTCCCCTTCAGAAATGACAGCCATCAGTTATAATTGAGTCCTACTGGTCCCGAAGACATGATTCACATGCGACCCTGCCGCTTCACTGACACAACATAATGTAGGTTCTCATTTATTTCTATGTGGAGATTGATAAAGGGGGTCTGACATTGTCCTACAGTGCACAGGACATACACCATTTCCCCACGAGACATTTGTTTTCTTCCTTACTACCCTTGACCTGCTTTTTGTCAAAAACCAACTGCATCTTACAGTCTCAATGGATCACTCCCTCTGACAAAAAGGATGATTATTTTGGTTTCCAAGCAACTTAAAGCAGTTAATAATTTGACATTACTATGATGACTGATGACACTAACAAAGGCTACGAGCTGAAATTCATCAGTATGACAACAGAGCAAGTATGAAGTTGTGCCAGAAAACCCTTGTTCTCTTTCAGCAAATCATAACCTCCTGCCAAAGGTAGGTAGAAATTGGCTACTGAACATTTTTGGGAATATTTGGTTGTATTGTGTTTGCGTGGTTGTATCAATTTTCACTCAAAAATGTTCTCATTCTCTAATTTTTGGCTGCAATAAGAGATTGGACAGCACACTCAGTGGGACTCTTCAGAGAAGTAAATGCAGCAGATAACATGCTAAAATGAATAATGTTGAGTGGCTGACTGACTTTCTGACTGAAAAACTATGCATTTTAAACACAGTAGCCTACCTATCTTTGGACAAGTGTGATTTGTTAGAAGGAGCCCTAGCCTTTTGAAAATGCAACCACTTAATCCCACTGATACTCGTATTGCTCAGTGGGATGGTTCTGGAGGATGTGGATCAAAATAAATGGCAACCAGAGTAAGTTGTGTTAAAATGTGTCTATGAATGTTTTAAAATCCATCCTGCCTGGAATACAAACAAAACAATAAACTCAGTGTTTCATTAAAATTCAAACTCTCAGCTCAATGAATACACAACGACCTCTGACTCACCACCACAAATCCCAAAGTACCCAGGTGCAGCTGCAGCCAGGTACAACTACCACCGGCAATGACCGTTTTAACGAATCCATGAACAAGGCCCCCAACTGGGTCAGAGCCTTTCTGAATGGATTAAAAGGAGGAATTATGGCTTTAAAAACTTCATCTTTCCCAGCTTTGAGAGGATTAGTCTGTGCATTCTGTTCTCCTCTCGCCTGAATGGCTCAGTGACTGACTTTCAATTCGGTCACCTATATCTGCAGTCAGCCAGAGCTCTGCAGGTTGCTCAAATTTTTTTTTTTTTTTTAAGAAAAGTGGCATATCTACACCTCCTTCTTTATTATTTTTTTAAACATAAGTGAGACAAACTATGACCTGAGTACAACTCTGACTGTTGAATATGTATATAAGTGATTTATTATACATTTTTCGATGGTGTCCTGGTTGGTATTGATTCTTTTATACTGGTACCAATATCATGCTCACAGAAATAGTTTGTCATTTTAGCATACGTGCTTATTCGCATTCTTGCCGAGTTCGATGGGAAGATCAATACCACTCTCATGTCTGTGTGTTAACTATGCAGCATGGAACCAGGAGGTGATTAGCTTAGCTTAGCATAAAGACTGGAAGCAGGGTGAAGCGGCTAGCCTGGCCCTGTTCAACAACCCAGTATCATGGCAGTTTGTGAAATAGTCACGAAATTTAATCTATAGATTTGTGCACATGGACATGTTTTTCGTGACATTCAACACAACTTTTAAACAAATGCATTACAGTTGGAAGTATGTTTCGTGCCTGCACCATGTTTTTTTTTTTCTTTCAGTTGGGACTTGGGAGCATAAAAGCTGTATTGTTTTTTCTCAATTGTTATTCCTTTAACTATACTTGCTACATTACTTCACATTTAATCACTAGATTTTTATCCTTGTTTTTATTTCTTTATTTTAATTTTATCAGTACAGTCGGTGGTCCACATATTCTCGGAAAAATAAAATTAAATGAGCAACTTCACATTTTACAATTACAGGTTATAAAACTGGTCCACCCACCGGACTGACACGGACCATTGACTGTACTGATAAAATTAAAGTAAAGAAATAAAAACAAGGATAAAATCTCGTGATTAAATGTTGAGTAATATAGCGGTTATAGTTAAGAGAAAAAAGAATAACAAATGAGCAAAAAAATACAGCTTCTCTGCTCCCGAGACCCAACTGACAGAAATAAACATGGTGCAGGCACGAAACATACTTCCAATAGAAATACAGAAGTTTTAAGTCGTGCTGAATGTCACAGAAAAAAATGGAAAATTCGTGTCCGTGTACACGAGTCTATAGATTAAATTCATGGCTATTTCACAAACTGTCGTGATACTGAGTTGTGTTCAAAGTTCAAAAATATACCAACCGTCATTTCTGTAGTTCACTAATGCACGGAGTGTCCGCTGGTTGCATCCTCACTTTGGTGCTGGTATGCTGGTATTTTTCCCCCTACTTCCAGTCTATACGCTAAACTAAGCTAATTGCCTTCTGACACTAGCTCCATATTTTGATATAGTGTTATCAATATTATAATAAATAAGCATATTTCCCAAAATGTCAGTGTATTCCTTAATGATTTGTGTTAGAGACCTCATATGATGGAATAATCTTTTTTTTCCCCAAAAAATTATTTTCTCTTTAACAAAATAAGCCAAACATGTAAGTTTCAATACATAATTCTGTCTTAAGACAAAGCAGCAATATAATAACTGCCTGAATAAAATCTAAAATGAGCAGAGATATGATGTAAATGAGAAAATATATATTTGAGAAAAACAAAATAATAATAATCTGATTAAGTATTTAAAAGCCAACTTTTGTTGCTTGACAGTTTTCCACAAATCTGGTATTTGTTTATTTTTATCATTTTGAGAACACACATACACACACATAATGAGGTGCAAACCAGTGTGAGTTCCAGTACATGTCCATCAAAAGTCATCCAAGTAACCCACTTCCTGTTTTCTTGCCCTCAGAGAGGAATCTGGTTTTGTGCCTTTATATAGTCCCTCAATTAGTCATGTGCCTTTACAAGGGAAATATAAATAATAGAATTTACAAAGTATGTTTTCAATATTGGAAATTCCTAACAGCTAAATGTTATGAAAAAAGCATTTCACAGTGCATGGCTTCACCAACAACAGGGTGTGGAATCAGCTTTTGTGCCTTTCATCCTTCATATTTGCTATGGTCCTTTTTTTGAACAGTCCTTTCGTGTGTTGTGTCCCAGACAAGATTTCTGTTTTAATCCGGAAATACTCTGAATTAGCCTAAAGCAAGTCACATTGGACTTCAAATAACACAGAAAGAAAGCAATGCAGGCTATTCTTCCTTAAAGAGGACTCCCATCTATTTGAAGTTTGATTTTACTAATGCACTATGACAAAGCTACAGCTCTGGCCCACAGCACTCACTGTCTATAAATATGGATATAGGAATTTTCTATATCAAAGTTTCTATATCTATGCATATCGAATTCTATATGAATTTGGCAAATAGTACCAGCAAGCATCAAATTGTAACTGATCACCATTATTTGGCCAAGGCTTTTCTTTTTATCTATCTCTCTGTCCCTCCATTACTCCATTATTTGTCCTCATACATAGAGTGCACAAGGATTTTGAATTTCCTATCCATATCTCACATCAGCATGCTTGTTGGAAATTCAATTAATTTCCCTGTCAGCTTGCACTAGCAGCTAGGCCTCTCTAACCTTGGCATATTTACTCTCCAATCCCCTGCACAATGTGGAGAATATGCAGGAATGAGCTGGCGGGGAGCAACAAACATCCTCTCTTTCTCTATCCACCCCTGTGGAAAATTGTGATGCACTCTTGTTTGTCGAGTGGTCCTTCTGCAAAAAAAATATCCTCCCATGTGGCTTGAATTGGCCACTAGTAGTCAACATGCTACTGTGCTGATCTTGGGCAGAATTATGCTAGGAAATACATGATGTCCCCCAAACTCCATATACTAATAACATTGATGAAGCCATAAGCTGCGCTCTGTCCTAACGATAAAACAATAAAAAATGAGCCATGGGTGTGTACAACCTTTAAGTGCTTCTAAAAAACAAAATCATGGAGCGGTTTTTAATTTCATTATTATTGTTATCATTGCCAACTTGCTGCTAACTTATCCCATATCCTCCCCCTGTTGCCAGATGGTCAGCTTTGCATGGCCTGGGTATGTATGGCATGTCTACTACTTTATTAACAATGTGGTATGATCGTCTATAATTGTGTCTTACAACTCTGTATGGCTTGTGGCTGTGTTAGGTGGATGATATTACCTTTTTTACTAACTTGTAACTGCATCTTTTACATTTTATCAAGATTAACATTATGGTTATCAGGTTTTATTTATGTCGTAAGGATTATTGTTGCTCTGCATGTCTGTATGTGTCTAAATTTGTTAAAATCAATATTGCTTGTACCGAGTAGCAGATATTGTTGCTGTATTATTGTAGAAATGTTTTTCTGTTTCCTATTGCACTGCATGGCTTGTGCGCTATCTTGTTGCTATTGTTTTTATGGCATCTTGTTGTCTTCCATCTGTAATTTTTAACCATCAATCTGTTTGTTTAAGAAAATCTCGCCAAACAACTGCAGCTGAAAATGAGCAAGTAACACTAGCACATTTACAGAATTTTTAATTAATGTGTGTTGTCCTTATAATGTGCTTTTTCCTAAATAAATAAATGGCAGAATACAGCTTTATGTGACTGCAACTCAAACAAGTAGTCTGACATCACGCTTATTTGCTTTCTTCCTAAGAGTCGGATGAACTGGGGAAGATTGTTACCACTGTCATATATGGACATTAATTATGGAGCTAGACTCAGAGAAAATTAGCTTAGCATAGCACAAAGACTGGAAGCAGGGCAAAACAACTACAGAGTGGTATTGATCGTCTCATTTAACCCTCAAATGTTCCTTTAAATGTGCTATCAAAACTTCTCGGTGTTGTACTTAAATGCTAACAAAATTATTCTTATCTGTATTAAAATGGCAAGGGGCTCAACTGTTACAATTATTGTCATAGATATCTATTTACATTTGGTATATGGGAACAAGAGCCCAGTATCATGTTTCAACCTTTCAAAAAGACCAATGAAAGATAATGTTGAGCTAATGCATAAGCTAGCCAAGGAATTTGATTGCACTTCAGGTTTCTGTCATCTTAGCAGTTCAGCTCCAACTGGACCCTGAAAAAAATTCATCCATGTCTTGCCGCTCATCCGGGTTCTACAGCTGGCAACACTCCACACCCTGACTCTACTCTTGGCAGATGGTGAGCCCACATGGCAAACCAACAAGACTGTAGCTGACTAATGACTGTTCTCTAAGCTAATGCTACGCTTGACTAGCAACATAATTGCATACTGTGTCAACTGCTGTAGTTATTACTGCTAAACATGTTGTGGCTGCTAGTAGTAGCTAGTTCTCAGAGCTTATTTGTATATGCAGACGATAACAAGCTGTTTGGTTGTTGGGTAACTCATAGTAAATATTAAAAATTATGATTGCATATCAATCAAGTGCTGCATCCTATTAGCCATGGGATTTGAACTGTGCTATCTTGCAGCAAAGATTATAGCTGTCAGACATTTCACTTAGGCTCAGTGGAGTTTTTCTAGAGCCATGTATTATGTCAATTTTTCACATCCATACTTCCCCAAAAAGCATTATCTGATTAATGTTAAATGGCCCTTTAAATCTGTCTGTCTGTGTATATCCCAGGATGGAGAGAGAGAGAAAGGAGAGGAAAAGATAGAGAAAAAGACAAAGAGAGAGAGATGCTGAGTTTGTATGTGTATTTATTTTTTGTGATTGTATGAATCTCTAAAGCTACTGTATGTGGACCGAATGTCCTCACGCGTATAGAAAATGAGGGTGGTTAAGAATATAGTAATCATGATGTTAGGGGGAATGATATTGCAGGGATTATGACTGAGCTTTGCTGTTAAAGTTAGATTTGAGGTAAGCATGAGGCTGAAATTGAAACTATTCAGAAGTAAAGCAACACAAAAACAGCATGTGTGTGTCTTCTTGCTTGTGCCTGTGTGTTTCTGTGTGTGCATGCATGCTCATGGAGATGAAGGCTCAAGGATTATATTTATGTACTGTATACATGTACTGCGCGTACATACATTTGTTTGCAACCTAAGATGAAAAGTCAAATGAGGAAAAGACAGATAAACAGATTATTTTATTATCCAGTTTTAAAAAGTCAAGTCAAGTCAATTTTATTTATATAGCCCAATATCACAAATCACAAATTTGCCTCAGGGAGGCTTTACAGTCTGTACAGCAATACAACATCCTCTGTCCTCAGACCCTTAATTCGAATAAGGAAAAACTGCATAAAAGAAGCACTCTTTAATGGGGGAAAAATGGAAGAAACCTCAGGAAGAGCAACAGAACATGATCCCTCTCCCAGGATAAACAGACGTGCAATAGATGTTGTGTGTACAAAAATAGAACAAGAAAGACAAATTACAGAAATACGGCACGGAACAGGATAGCAAAATTATAATGGAATTATAATATATATACGAAGAAAGATGAAAAAGATGCCAAACGGTTTGCAGGTACCATCAGAACAGAATAGGACCTGAGCCATGCAACCTCCATCATCGTGGAGACATGGGAGGAGGACAGACTACACATGCACACAGGGGAGACTTAGACTCAAAAGGCAATTGATACAATTAAATGTTGCCTCCTAAATGTTTTGTATGAAACATTTTATTATATTCATATATTATGTTATATTAATTTTGTATGAAAATGTCAGCCCAAGGTTGCCAGTGTACCTTGAGCAGATTGGAGTTTAATGCAATGCTTAAGGGCACTTTGGCAGTGATAGTGGGCATTTCAAAGCCTTTCCTGACCCCGGCTGACTTAAAAAAAACAAACTTCTCTAACACCCACTCATTAGCAAATTACAACATGTTTGCTTTCACTTTATACTGGCATCACTTGAGGCTTGAATTTTATCTTGGGGATTATATTTCAAGCAGACATCGCTAAAATATTGTTTTCATGCACACTGTAACAGATATCAGGAACAAGTAGGAAAAAGGAAGCGGCTCTACTGTGCGAGGCTACCATTAAAAATCTGTAGTGCTCACACAGACTTTCAGTATCCAACTTGTCATAGAAGTGCTTCAACTGAGTCATGAAATGTTGTCTATGGGAAAAATGATTGGGGTGCCTGAAATTGTTCTTCCCACTTAAACTACACCATTTATACCCAGTCACATGGCAGTCCTTTAGGAATGGATAGCCCACCTCCTAAAGACATGCATCGCTGAACAAACCGAATGTGATTGTTGTAGGGGAGAGTCCTCGCATGTTCGAATGCAGTCGGTACAACCCTCAAACAACAGGACCAGTTTTTTCTTCAACACCCCCAGGAATGCTGGCCAACAAGATGTCAGTGAGATTTACAATATCCTACAAACAGCAATGATTGAGATAAGAGGATCCCTTTTCCTGCTACATGGCCACTAAACCAAGACCACTGACCCAAACCACCTTTGACCCTTCAGGATCTCCAAGGGCCAGCATGATGGAAAGATCAATTCACCACCCTAGTGTGAGCTATTAGCAAAACTTAGAAAACATCCCCTATCACTGGCTATCATAAGACACCTCTAAGAGCCAGTCACCCACACAGACTAGCTGGCACCAACTTTAATCCTAATGTGAACTCTGATTTTCAGGACTCAAATAACCGACCGAAGAACTCATCACTGGGCAAACCAGCATAGGAGCATGAACTCTAAAATGTAGTTTAGATTTTGTCTACGGACAATTAATATAGTGTATTAGTATGTGTGTGTATATAACAAAAGGTGTTTGCTTTAGTTAGACATTGCCCCCCCCCCACCTCCCCCAGAACTCTGCAATCCCTGCGATTGGCCAGGATGCATCTTCTGGGAGGGCAGATCAAATCTTTTAAATAACCTCTTGTCCGAGAAACCAGGCTTTTTTGCCCTCTTGCTTTTGTCTTTGTCGTCTTGCTTTTTACCATGCCGGTGGAATGCTTGATCTTTGCTAGTCTGAAGATGTGATTCGGAACAATTGGAGGTGAAACCTCAAAATCTGGAGTCATGATTTAAGAATCAAAACTAGAGGAGACAAAACCAGGAGCTCTCTTCCAATGGGAACTTTTTCAAATCCGGACTAGCCGTCTTACTCATCATTACAAGATCCAGACTCCAGCTTCTCACCCCAGAATATCGAACTCCATTCTCTGTGAGAAGCCACTCCAGGGAGCAAGCACGTGTTTCTACAAAACCTTCATCAACTGAATTAAACCTTGGTGCTTTCATAATTTATAACTTCAACTGGCAATACAGAACTAAGCTGCACCTTTGATTTGACTCGCTGCTTCTCAGGTAACAGTCATCTCATCTGTTTATCAGGTCTCTCATACCTGCTACACAATAGATAACTCTGCATCATTGATTCTAATATTATATATGTGTATATGTTTAGTTGTAGAAAAAGGGAAAGATTAGGAAAACCCAAGTCACTGCAAAGAAAGCTTAAAACCCGAAACAGTATTAAATGTAATGAATGATTGTTACAAAACAAGTTGGTAAGACATCAGTGGTGTGACTTTAAAAAGTCTGATATAAAGCAGACATAATGTAAACTCTGCAAAACAAAAAAAAATTCTACCATCAACCACAAACAGACTTTATAACTAGAAGTGCATGGAGTGCATAGAGTCGATTCAAGTGCCTTCCCCTGGAATGAGCAGAGAAAAAAAAAGAAGTAAAAAAGATGATGAAAGTAGCTGACCCAATACAATATGCAAAAATTTCACACTGGAGAGTTTATGTGGATTTATACGGATAAGATTTCAGATTTTTGTTTATTTTTGCAAAAACTTTTGATTTTCTGTTTGTAGCACATGCAATTCTTAGTAAGTTTTACATTCTGTATCTAAAATACTGCAAGCATATCTTAAAGGACGGGTTTGTCCTTCATTAAAATCTCGAATTCCATAGAGTTATTGGTCGCTGTAATCATCCCCCCGTCCATGTGAAGACATATGTGACTATGAGAACAAGAAAACGTGTCACGTGAAACTGAGTTTTTGTACTAAAAAGAAAATACATTTGCAAGACACCCACTTGATTTGACTAACTCAGACTGCTGAAGCTTCATATTAACTTTAAAATGCATCGTTTTGTCTCTTATTTCTTGTCGAACCTCTCCTTTAAACTTTTGGTTAAGCTTTAAGATCAACAGAAATATATGCTTGATGTATATTGTGATATTTATTGTTGTCATCTGATATGAAATGATGAAAATAATCAAGATAGAATTTCTTGCAATAAAACAAGGTTTGACACCTGCACGTACGCTTTTTTGAGCAGACACTCCCCTGACGCTTTGCAGTGACCCCTCTCTCCTTGGACAAACACACTCATTGGCGATCTTGGCACAGTAATACCCCTTCTGTCCCCATCACCTGCTTGCTCCATTATGCATCCGTGACATAAAATCTCAGGAAATGTCAGCTTCCAGCCTGCAACTACTCTGAACCAACTCCACTGGTGTCATCTGGCTGCCCGCTGAGCACCGCCGTGCCACGTCTTATCTCACCACCAGCCTGTGGGGCCAATCTCACACCACTGAGTGTTGGAGAGGAGCCTTGGACAGCCGGATGGTGGATGAGTGGTGTCAGGGCTTGCTCTCGGGGGTGGTGGAGGAAGAGAAAACTAAGAGCTAATGGCTAATCCTGTGTGCACAAGACCACGAGAGAGGATTGGCCAGGGCTAAAGAGAAAGCTACGTGGGATAGGGGATTGGAGACCAGATCAGGCGAGAGGAAAAGAGTTGAAGAAAAGTGAGGAAGAGTGAAGCCATAACAGGGTGTGGAGGATATTAATTGAGGGAGAAGGAAGAGTGAAAGCCAGGGCTGGTGGTTATTTGCCGAGATATCTGACTGTACAGATTCCTGAAAAAACAAAACAAAATGATGATAAAGAAAATGTACTTTTGCACATTACTACGGCACCTGACAATGTGAGTTCACTCCCCTTTTACTTCCTGTTGGGTCTCCACCATCTCCTGAGATAAAATATCTGGCTCTTTGGTGGCTAAAACCTCCACTATCTTCACCAACTAGTTGTTTACTTCTGTATTTATGTCTGTAGTTTGGTGCTGGGTAGGTAGTTTATCAGAGCTTGTCACATACAATCAATTGTTATTATAAAAAATGTGAATTAGTGTAGCTTAAAATATAAAGCCAGTAATCCAGTATGCTGCATTTTCCAGGGAAGTGATGCTTAAAATTAGCCTTAAAATCCCCTCCGGACATGTTGTAAGATATATAAAAATGACTCTGCTTGGAATAATATGTGTCTAATACGGTTTTTACACAAAAAGAGTACAATTGCCTAATTAAAATCCTTAAATGCATTAAAAAATGAGTTTTTCTTCTTGTTCCTACAGGGGGATGTTTGAGCCTCACTGTGCAGAATGATGTATGTTCACATCCATCTGCTGAAAGTTTCTCTGTGCTTGTCGAAAATCCAATTTTAAGGGCTGGGCCTACAAGGAGGATTGTGAGATTTTTCAAATCCGGACCGCACCTACAACCAATTAGAGCAATGAAACATGTGATGTCGTGCTGAGTGACACATGCACGTTGGTCTATTATCAAGAAGGGAAAAAATGGTGTCACAAACTGTCTCATATTACAGCTGAACAATACACTAAAATATGTTTCTGAAAACATTTGAGGCAAGATATAGGCAATGCAGTAACAGAATCTTGATTCATATTTGATCAGCACTGCCTAGTTTGACAGTTTGAGCTGAGTTTTGTCAGCCTGGTGCGTTGCACTGGATGGACCTCTGCAGACAGACAGGTCCTGCACTAACCAATTGGGTGCTCCCCTGGAGTTTAGTTACGTCGACCAATCCCCATGTGGGCACCCCTTGTGCATCCCCACGCATGTAGATAAACAGTTGTGATTTACTTTAAAGTAAAATATGTTTTGGGAAATGACATAAACGACTGATCCTGTCATTCTTCTCTGGAGTCCAGTCTCCAAAGTCATGTAACTGAATATAGAATACTGAATACTTAGATTTGCAGAGCTAGTCCTTCCCTTTCTTTAGGCTTTGGCTGAACAACTGAATAAATTATTTTCTTCACTAGTCCTCATTTTTCACTTCATCGTGCATCACTTTCAATCTGAGCACAGTGCTCATAGATGCAGTTTCAGAGAGTAAATAAACATGTTGACTGTCCTTCTACTTCCGATCCACCGTCTCAACTCTCTAAATGATCTGTTTCTCTGATGTAAACAAACCATGAGTCACGCTGGGCATTCCCAAAACACAATGCATACGTTCTGTAGTCAAAACACAAAGCCTTTAGCATGAGTTCTCCCACCCTCCCTCATTTTGTGCCACAAGAGATTTGCCCACTTCTCCTCCGATGAGTGTTAAAACCCACAAATAAACAGCCTTCAGATGTTTACACTGCTGAAGGCCTCTAAAGAGTGAGCGGAAAGCTCATTTGCACTGTCAATGAGAAGAATTAGAAATGGCTGTCTGTTTACGATGATTCAATTATTCAAGATTATTTAGGCGAAGAAGGAAATATAACAGAAAAAAGATGCAAAGGAAGATACTTTTAGATTTTGTTTTTATGTTGACTTTTATATAGTAAACGTAACAAAAGCCTGTTAGTTTACAGCCCACGCTATCAACCCTTTTCATTTAAAAGTGATCATGCACTGGGTTATCACTACATTAGTCATAATGTGATGCATTCATTTTTACTGCAAAATAAATGCACCAATGGAGCCCCCTGTATTCTCAATAATCATTGTAATGTAATTATCTACTACTAATGCTAATAGCTCCTGTAAACAGTAAAATAGGGATGAAAAAACAAACAAATAAATAGCTACACGATGTCCAGCAGACATTACACCTTATCTGTGAATATAACTCCCATATAAAATGACCTGCTCTGGGATACTGTTTAACGGAGCATCAGCAGTACAATAACTGCTGCAATTACCTTCAAGCAAATGAGAAAATGTTCTTCTCCCTGCTAGAATGACCCACAAGAGAAAATAATAATGTGTCTCCTCAATAACATTTCTTTCTTTTCCTCCTTCTTATTTTTTTTTCTTATTTCTTCTTTCTCTAACGCTTCCCCTTTTTTTTTTTCTCCCTACATACCTGGAATTGAGGCCAAAATATCTCTGTAAGCCCGAAGCTAAAATTGCTTTGCTAGCGTCATCCAGGCACACACACAGTCTCTAATGAGCTGTGCTAGCTCACTGGTGACAAAGGAAATGACAGCTGGCGTGATTACAGAAATCTGGGACTTGACCAAAGTGTAACTTATGGAAAATGATCTGGGGAAGGAGAAACTCTAAAAGGAACATCAATTAGCTGGAGTCCACTATCTAGAAAAAGAAAGGAGGAAAAAAAAAAAAATCTCACATGTATGTCACCATGGCAACCAAAAACCTGTAATGTTATGAATAAATTGGGCGTTTTAAAAATATCAAAAAAATAATTATAGTATTTTTTTTTTTAAACAGAAAGAGCTGAGACTGAATTATATTCTACCATTGCAAATGTTTTTTTTTTATTTTTTTATCATGATTACATAAGAAGGCATGACCTGAAATCCCCAGGGAAGGGCCAAAAAGGGTGAGAGGATGTCTCCGCTGCTGCTACATGAAGGATTATCAGCCTTCATTTATCTGGGACATCCTATCTGTTTTTCCTGAGTGCATACTTTACAGCTGTGACAGTTATACTTTAAGACTGTGTATACAGCAGATGGTTATGGCAGAATATAACTGAATATCACCGTATATAGTATGCCAGGTTTTCTCGCAGGATGGAGATACAATCTGGCATTTGTTTTGTTATCCACTGTATGTTTTGACATTATGAGGAAGTGCTGCTATATGTGCACTTTTACAGTCAATTTTTCTCAAGTCAGATATGAAAGTTCACAAGTGTTGACTGTTAGTTTACAGTAGGCACTGGAAGGGGCAGTTCACAACAGTGGCCATTAAAAATCCTTCTTCGTCCTCACACATACATACACACACACACACTCTCACACACCACTCATACTGCTCAAATTCTTTCCTAAAGTGCCCACCTGATTCCCCTGTTCCCTCTCTTAATCCCAGCAAAATCCTGCCATTACAGAAAAAAAGTAAAATCCTTCCATCCCTCTCTCTCTCTCCCAATATCTATCCATCCCTCCCTTTCCCCAATTTGGCGAAATCTTTCTCCCCTCGTGCACATCTCTCCGTCTGAGCGCTGTTCTATTATTTTCAGGATAAGAAAAAATATATGACAATAAAATCCCTAATGCTGGTGAGAGCGAGGGCTGGCCCAAAGGTGACCCCGCTATTCTCATCAGGCTCTGTCCCACTTTTCACCCACCTCCACTGATAGCTCTGACACACGGCGGCTGCCACTTGCCACTTACATTCCCTTCTCACACCAGATACTGTCTGAACCACCACCGCCACCACCGCCCCAATTCATCTCTTTCAGAGCACCTGCTGTGCACGCGCACACACACACACACACACACATACACACACACACACACACACACATACTGGCAATGGAAATTTTAATAATAATTTCAGAGTGGTATGATTGGATACGTTCCCGTAGAGAGATGAAGGAAAAGCAAAAGCAGCAGAGGTGAGAGATGGAAAAGAGAGAGAGAGAGAGAGGGTGAGAGAGAGAGAGCAACCATGTGTGGATGAAGGGATCTAATGACTTTGCTTCTATCTCATTTGCAGATCCTTTCCCCCTCGGTCTAGATTACAACGTTATCCCCGTGCCAAAATATAGGCTTATCGGCCAAGCCTTTCTCATGTGCACTGCCCGAACGTATGCTCTGTGAGAAGGATCAGTTTAACGTGTGGACTATCTTGATGTACATTACAAAAAACCTCATATGCCCTTCCTTTTCTGTGTGCTGCACTCTGAGGAATGGAGCTGTTTGTGTATGCAACGTGTTTACCCGAACATGATCCTAAACCCTTTTCCCTTTGTTTCACCATCACTAGCTTGGATCTGAATATAAATTGAGTAGGTGTGAGAGATGCTGTTGCTTGGTAGATGTTTATCAAAATTGACTTATGTACCAAAACCCCTTGTTTTAAATTATTTTTTTTTACCATAGCACTATTGGAAATAACCTACCTTAGCCCTGATTATGTGTGTTACACAAAAGCTGCTGAAGATTAATCTTTTAATGATATATTCTAAGCTAATAATTTTGGTAAACATTGCAGGATTGTGGAGATTATTCTCTCTCTTTCTTACTTTTTTGTTTTGCAGTTTCTTTCCTTTTCTTTTTTTTTTCTTCTTCTTACATAAAACCACTGAACAGCATCTTGTTAAACCACAACCTCTATTGTTAATGCCGATATCTACGCTAACTAGCTTTTATTAGTACCATCAGTCATTTTTATAAAACACAACCACAGTAAATTATGTATTATATTACCACATTGCAGGTGTGCCTGAAGCTCATCTTAGCATGTTTATACTTTCTAAATCATCTGTATAACTGCAAATCACTGGAGAAAACAGAGTCCTATAAACTATATTACCATGTCCTGAAATCTAAGTAGAGCACAAAGTTATAGCACAGTTGTAACCTAAGAAAATTATTACAGATTTTCTTTGCTAATGGTTTGTAGTCTTGGAAAACTTTTACTGTACATGTTCAGGGTTCATATTTTATTGTTTTGCATTCATATTTTTTTGGTTTGGTAGATGTCTGTTTATGTTTTATTTATTTATTTAAACTTTATTTAATCAGGTGGATTAATCAGCATTGAGACTGAGATTTCTTTTTCAAGAGCAAAAAAACATTCATAATCAGAGAAGCGCACAATCAGCATACAGAACACCAACGCAGCTAAGGCCAGACAGCCACAATCAACAACAAGTAATGAAAACTGTTACAAGAGTCACAAGAAACATCAGATAGTAAAGTTTTTTTTTAAATCCCCAAAGGGAATGAAAGAATCTCGTTTGAGCGCGGCTTGAAGTTCATTCCATTTAAAAGATGCATAGTACCTGAAACCAGTTCTACCAAGATTAGTGGGTATTGGAGGAGGATATCTAAGGTTTATATACAGACGGGTGACAAATAAAGGAAAAAGTGGAACAGGTCTGAATGCTTGTCCCCTACAGTGAGGGGATCTTGTGGCTCTGTTATGCTTTTGGGGGCATTTTGCTGGAATGGTTTGGGTCCACTTGTCTTAGAGGGAAGGGTCACTGCAAAGAGTCATCACCTTTATCCTATGATGAAACATTTCTATCTTGATGGGAGTGGTCTCTTCCAGGATGACAATGCCCCAATTCACAGGGTGTGAGGGGTCACTGAATGGTTTGATGAATATGAAAATGACCTGAATCATATGCTATGACCTTCACAGTCACAAGATCTCAACCCAATTGAACAGCTATGGGAGATTTTGGACCAACGTGTTAGACAGCGCTCTCCACCACCATCATCAAAACACCAAATAAGGGAATATCTTTTTGAAGAATGGTGTTCATCTCTCCAGTAGAGTTCAGAGACTGCAGAATCAGTGCCAAGGTGCACTGAAACTTGGCAGCACAAGATGAACACCTCACTAAGACACTTTATGTTGGTTTTTCCTTTAATTTGTCACCCATCTGTATATGTTACTGTTATCCCACATAAAGGCTTGGAAAGATATTTATGTATATATATAACCACTAGACCGACTGCAACAAGAAAGACTGCTGTTAGACAAGAGTGCAACAACCAACAGAAACACAATCTAATGCCAAACCCCAAAACCCAATATATTTATTTCTACAATATATACATATTTAAGGTTATAGAAAGATCATGGTTATGGCAGATAAACTATGATTAAGGTTAGTCCAGTAAAACACTTAGTTAGGTTAGGGAAAGACTGTAGAAGCAGACACAAACTCTGGTGTTCTGCATAAACAGTAGATGTTCCTCATGCCCATCCACCACATTAACCTCCACACACATAAAAGGCAACACTACTTCCTGCATTGGCACTGAATGTTGATATTGGATGTAAAGCATGTGATGTGGAATTGTTCAATATAAACATAGTGATACTGGGAAATCTGATGCTGTGACCCAAGAACAAAATGTGTGATAACTGGTGTCTTGAAAAATCAAAAGAAACACTCTACACCACGATTGCTAAATGGTGTCAAGTTAACAGCATGAATAAGCTAAGAGAGATGGATGATGTGTTACAAGATGGTGCCCCATTCGTTGCTTTAATAGTTACTCGCCCTGCATATATACTGAAAGAGTTCTTCAGGCTTTCACATTTTTAAGCCCATAACACTTGTACATCATAGTCCTTCCCTGCACACTTTAATGGTGAAATTAACAAGGCTAAAATTTAATGACAAAAAAAGTAATTGGATTGGTGTAATTCTCAGAAAAATGTCTTCATTGTTTAACTTTTGTGAAGATGTATGGGATAAAGTATTTTTTGGACCGAGACCATTATGTGACCCGCAATTCCATATGACATAATTGCTACGCTGTTCCCAGGGACTTGGTCAACATAGATATGACCCGTCAGTCAGAGGATGGTCATTTGACATTCAGCTCAACATTTCAATGATGACTTCACATTGCAGAAATAGTTGAAAAGAAGTCAAACTCCTGCATTTAGAGTCAAAACTCTCCGAACCTCTCCAATAAAAACAGCGGAGCTCTCCTTTAATCTTGAGGATATTGGTGCTGAATGTCAACTTCAGTAAGATTCAGACTTCTCAACAAGGCTGGAAGCCTATCTGCCCTTCGGCTTTCACCTGCCTATTAGGGTGGAACATATTGGCTAGATAGGTTTTGTGTGTGTGTGTGTGTGTGTGTGTGTGTGTGTGTGTGTGTGAGTAAGACATGCAGCACAGAATGACCAAATAGGACACACATAAACACACACACACACACACACGGGTGGGCTGGCTGTGGTGAACCTTATCGCTATGCCACAAAGTGGGAAGATTAGATTACTCACTTCCCTAAACCTGTAACTTGGTTACCATAGCAATAGCAGTGTGACTGGGGCAGCAGCCTCGTGGAGGCTGTTGAAGCAGGAATGGACGGATAAAAAATTTCCAGGGGAACTGCAGGCAAGCTATTTTACCTCTATTTTACCCCTGCTCACTATTCTATTCTATTCTATTCTATTCTATTCTAAGTTCTAATAGTTTTCAAAGTCAGACCATGCAAATGGAGTCATTTTATGGCCATGTGCTTCAACTTCCATTCCCTAAATGCCAGAAAGATTGAGATGGGGACAATATAAGTTAAGCAGAGATTTTTCTTCATTATGTTTTAATGTTATGTCTGATACTGGAGTATACTGCAGCTACTCTAAGACTTCTCCTATGAATTCTGATTATCTTGCTCCACATTATTTGGAGAGTCAATAAAAAAAAAAATTAAGTGTGGAGTGCTACTACATATAATAATTTTCCCGCATTGCTGTATACTGACCAAGGGAGATTAAGTGAAATTGAATTCATAATTGCACCATAGTTAATTAATTCAAATTAATGAAGTGCTTGCAAATCCATAGTGTTAGGGGTCTGATCATTAGATTAATTACCCCAATCACGCTATTGTATTTCAATTAAACCAAGCACAGTGTTTTATCTTTTCATTAGTCGACATTTAGAGAAGTAAATGTAAAATAAATAGTGGAGACAGGGCAGAGACATACTAATAAACACATACATACAGTATATACATATAGAAATCTGATACCACTATAGAGATGCTGTTCTATTTTCAACACTGATGGAATGAAAGGATAGTGATTATATTGTTTTTGACTAGTGCTTAAAAAAATCTCAGCCTAAATGGACCACAGCAAATAATTAGAGAGAGACACAAAGGGACTCAGGTAACTGAAAAGACAGAGAGAGGCACTCAGAAGAATGCCCAATAAATACTGGTAATTAGACTGCAGACAGCCCCCGTGCTCTCTCCCTGCCACTAAGGACTCATAATAGAATGGGTTTTTTGTTTTTTTACCATTCAAACAGAAAAAAAAATGGCTCTGATAAGTTACGGGACACTATTTGACCTTGAAAAAGGACTTAATTTAGATAAGAGTTATCCTTCGAAACTATAGTGAAATTAGGTCACTTTAATATCAGCAACCCACAGAGTATGACAGAGTTTAAACCTCTGACTTTGGGGCTTGAGGCAGTAGTGTCCTGCTGGCTGGTTCTATTTGAGACTATATTAGGTCTTCTAGAGGATTTTCAAAAAGTAGATATTATTACATTGATGTAATATTCAATATTATATTGAATATAATTGAATTGGAAAAGCCACAATGAAAGCACAGACTTAAAAATGCATTTGAATATTTTAAAAGGATAGTAATTACTTATTGCTGGTTGGCAAACTTTACATGGGACATATCATGGTTTTTGTTATTTTTATACTATTATGATGTGGGATGTCTATGTTAAACATGGTCAAAGTTCCAAAACTTCAGGTGAACGTATGTAAAAAAGCTCTCTGCAAATCAAAAGCCCAGACTTCAATGAGCTCTCAATACTTTGTTTGCAAAGTTATTTCTACTTCATGATGACATCAGATTGTTTGTGCATGCCCACAAACAGCTGTACGTTCTGTAGCCTTTGTTGCTAAGGTTGTTCCACGGGTTGTTCATATTGTCCTCTCACATCTTTCGGATCAGTGTCAGGCTACGTGAAAAGTCTCCATTTCAAGTAAAAAAACAGAAAAAGCTTCCGGAACAGCTGGAAGTCTGCCGAGGGGCAGCTGGCCAATCAGAACAGAGTGGGCTCATCGGGAGGGGGACCTTAAAGGACCAGTGTGTAGGATTAGTTGCATCTAGTGGTGAGGTTGCAGATTGGGGGGGATACAACCTACGCTGTGTTTGGTTTGTCTGTTCTGGGCTATGTAGACATGAAGGGCTCATTCTAAGATAACAAAAACACAATGATTCTTATTTTCATGGGATTATACACTAATTAAAACATAATAATGAATATTATATCCCATTTGGAAAATGTACATGATACATCCTCTGTAACAGTTTGGATTCTTTATAGAAAGATATTTTAGAGATATTAAGTGATCGACTCCATGTAAAGATTATCAGCTGTAGAGATGGTGTTGTCAGTCTGTTGGTCGATCAGTTCACCACTTTGGTCCAGACTGAAATACCTTGCCAACTATTGGTTAGACTGATATTAAATTTTGTTCCGACATTCATGATGCCCAGATGTTGTACCCTAATGATTCTGATGATCCCCTGACTTTTCCTCTTTACACTTTCATGCTCACAACAGGATAAACCCATCTGATATAGGTCACCTTTATTCTGACACCACCTTCTGGCCAATTATTACAGTTACTTCATTATAACTGCTTAAGATCAAAAACCACAGCTTTTATCTATCTTAGTTTCCTTTTCTTTACAATGAGCACTACAGTTTCACAGAGCTGCTGGAGTGGCCAAAGACTTGTTCAAAAATACACTTGGACAGAGATCGCTGAGACCCACAAACATCTTCTAGGTTTAAGGCTTTGGTCTTCCTTTGTTCTTTCATGATCATGTGAGTGCAATTCAATTTGCCCACTGTACAATTTGATTTGGACAAATGTCTGATTCTGACTAAAGGGTCCATGTGACCAGACTCATGTCCTAAGGGCATTTCCCTGCACAGTTGACTTGTGTTCTTACTTATCAGATGAAAGAAACCACAAACACACAAGAGCAGACACTCTCACAAGCATGAATGCACACATGTGTGCATCCATGCAAGCTTGCACACACACATTCACACATAACTGATAAAACTGGCAACCACCAAGCTGACCGGAGCTTTATGTGTATAGATTTATCATTGGTCATTAAAATACATTTGATTTTAACCAGAATGGCTCTCGACTGCTGGTCTCCTGAATAGGATTCCGACCTGCTTTTTACAACCACTTTCTTTAACCTTCTCTCCTGCTCATAAAACACCAGCAGTTCTCCACTTCCTCCACCTCTGCCAGCTCCCTTCCTCCTTCCCTTCCGTCTGTTCTACTGTATCTCTCCATCTATTTTGACCTCCGCTATGATTCTATCTTTATAGGGTGTGTTTGTGTTTCTCCTCCTCCTGTCCTTGCCCTCCTCTTTCCCCTCTCACTCCTCTACTGCAGAAATACCCTCTGCCCCTGAGCTATTTTTTTCTTAATTGTCTCTTTTCTCCCTGAATGATCGATTTGTCAAATTTATCTGACAGTTTGAGAATAAGGATAGTTCTCAAGCTTCTACTTTGAACCACCCAGAGGTCTCCAAAGGTCAACATTCATAATGAGCGTTCACGGGGCTATTCAGAGAACCTTTCTCATTTGTTTTTAGAGGACGGCAGTCTATTTTAATGGCTCCTCAGCCTTTCCCTGTCTGATTGTCCATTTTTCGCTGGTTCTACTGTGTCACTTGTTTCTTTATGATGATACAGTAATTTTATGGCAATTATTTTAAGTGTAGTAATGTGCTGTTGCACTAAATTATGAATATGGCATTAAAAATAAAAAAAAAATGTTTTCAAATGAATTTAGTGCTACATTTATATGGAGGTTGGAGGTTGGAGGTTGTGGTGGATGGAGGGCGTACAAGATGCAGAAACAAAAGCACTTTTGTTAAGGTTAGTGAAAAAATTGTGATAATGGTTGAATGTTAATAAACATGTTGTGTTTCAAGTCATTGCTGACTTTTTTTTCTGTACCAAACCAATACCCTTTTTCCCTAACCTTAACCAAGTGCTGCCAGTGTCTAAACATAACCATAAAAAGTTAAATACATATGATGTCAGGTAAATAAGTATAAGGTATTGATAGTGTATCATGTTTTTGCAGCTACACTTAATTTTGTGCATAAATCTACTAATAAGAAGAGAAGTTTGTTGAAGCATGTGTGTCGCAGGGTTGACCTGTAGCTTGCAATGCTAGAGCCTACTGTTGGCTAGCATGGAGCATTTTTTAAGTCAACTGACTGCTGATTTGCTAAGGTATGATTGGACACTAATTGTTTGGGAAAGGGGTTTAGCGAACGGTCAATTGCAGGTATGAGAGTTCATGCAAGGCTATCTTTAGGGGCTGGAACCCTATTATTTTTGTTCTCGTTATTCTTCAACTTATTTTTCTCTGCTAAAAGTGTTCATGCAGCAAAAACCATAAGACCAAGAAACACCAATTGGTGGGTGGGTTGCAAATTCCACCCACTACTAAGGCACATAAAATGACACTCAATGACCTCAAGGTGGCGTTGTAATAATCAAGTTTACATTTTTGCAATTATCTCAAAAACGTCTCATTTTAATTTCTCAACTCATCTGAATCTTTTCTCTACTGGTCTTCTGCTCTAAAAATTTTGCACTTTTTCTCAATTTTCTCAAAATTTTACTTTCAATTTCTTGTCAGAAACTGCTGGGTCAGTCATCCTAAAACTCAATCAGGATCATGTGCAGTCATCAGTGATCTTAAGTTGTTAAAGAAATATTGATACATCAGTCTTTTTCGATTATACAAGCCAATCAATTTTTATCAAAATAGCTAAGTACAGTAGATGTCTTGTATCTCACCAACGCATTGTCTAATTTTCACCAAACTCAACGTTAGTTCTTTATGATATTCTGTGGACAATCCCCAATTTTTGTACAAATAGACCACTAGAAGGCACTATAACTAAAAATTGTTTTTCATTCAATTTTTCACAAAAAGCTCAAATTTGCTATAATGGCTCATAATGACATCTGCTAACTTGTCTCAAAATATTGCTTTGATAACTTCATCAATGTGTCCGCCAGCAGCCAATCAAAATTCAGCAGCTTGTAATTTCCACTCTGAATGTCCAGTCGACATTAATACGACATTGATACGAAGAATGTATAAAATCTTGGAGAAAACGGCCTAAAGGTGGAGCTACAGCGAAGTCCTTTATGTTTTAGCCTGTATCTCAGGAATGTTAAAACTTTAACAACTGAATAAATTCATAAATAAATAGAGATACATGTGCATGCATTTGTTAAATATTTAGGACCAGACTCAATTTCAAATGACCACATGAATGAATACAGACAATTACATAAATTTAAGAAATACTCCATAAATCTCCATTTTAAAATAAGTACATCAAATTGTGCTAAAAGTATACAATTAACTTAAGTATCTAAACTGTAAAATTCATTCAATTCATAACGTCTCCTGTGTGTCAAAAACTTTGTGGAATTATACGCTTTCATATTTTTTGTTCATGCATACATGAACTCAACACTGACTTTGCCAGTGACTCAGTGATTAAGAGTTTGTTTCTCAATCCAAAGGTTGAGGGTTCAAACCCTGCTTTGCCTTATTTCACCTGGTCTTAAATCTTAAAGTTCTTGGGCTGACTGTGTCTCATCGTTTCAGCTTGCATTCATGAAAACCACATTTCATTAACAATTAAATAAGAAACAAGCATCCAAATGCTCCCAATCTGCTTGGATCCCGATCATCGTCGCTCGCAGCTATATTTTGTTGTTATAATTTTCAGAAAGAATGTATTTTGTTTATTTATTTATTTTATGAACAAAGAATGTATCTTTTTGCTAAATCAGTACATATCACGCTCTTCCTTCATCTTTTCATTCCCTCGTAAGGCACCGAGTGATTCATTCAAGAGAGACCCTGCGAATGCTTTGTTTCTCTACAATTACAGGGAAGTTATGCAGTTGTCTTGCAATAAAATGCTGAAAGAATTAGATCCAATACACATGTACGACATTACCAGATGCAATAAAAGGGAAAGAAACAAAGCACTGCTGAGGAACAGTTTTTTTTTACATTCCACATGTGAACACACAATTCAAGTTCATGGTATGCTTCTGAGCCTGCTGTGTCTTGGATAATTAGATAAATAATAACAAATGTTCCCTATACTGTGTTCAGAGGACATACTGTATATGAAAATGTATGTTTCATATTGCTCCTCATTCTCGTTTCTTATCGCTGTCTGCCCCCCTTCTCCTCCTCCATCTCTCCATCTCTCTCTCTCTCTTCTGTTTCCTCAGTTTTGTCGTCTATTTTGCGACTTTCCTCAGGCCATTTCTTTGTCCATATCCTCCATACTTCTCTCCCTCTCCCTCTCCCTCTCTCTCTCTCTCTCTCTCTGGTTGACCTAGCACCAGTTTCATTTCCGCTTATTCATCCATCTGTCCGCCATCTTTTTTGGGGGACTAATCTCTTTTCCAATCTCTGTCTCATATATGTCCAGTGAGAGTTAATGAAGGAACCGTATGGGTAAACAGACAGGAGAACAGACAGAGATGGGCTAGAGTAAATATGTGCACGTGTACAAACATGCACTGACAGATGGGCTTGACTACTGACTGCGGACTGTTACGCACATGTTAGAGCTGGATCTTTTTAGTAAATTAGCCAGCAAATCAGAGCCTTAGTTGAATGACACATTATTAACCAGCGGGAGGTTTTACATGATTAGTTACTCACAAAAAAGTTATTAATAAAGCAACTGACAGCTCTGAGCTCTGCTCCATCTTATTATAATAAAGTCTCACACACTTATCACCCCCTCCTAGCCTGAATCTTCTTACGACTGCAACACTTATTAACTGCAATGTTACACTAATTTCACTTGCACATCTTTTTTGAAATTAGGCCTTTTCAGTGCAGTGCATATGTACTGTATGAGTGGATTTGTATTCTGGGGTTCCAAGCTGTACAATAAACAAACCTTAGACAAATTAATCAGTTTGAGATTTGAAATTATTAAGCGCCGTGGTAATATTTTGCATTTTTTAGTCCAAAACCTCAACTACAAATTGTATGACTGTGCACACAAAAGTTTGTGCACACTGTTTTGTAAATAGTGACCACTTTGTAATTTCCAAATCTACTGTGAAAATCACCTTTCAAAGACTAAAGAATTGCTTGAGATAGAAAATGCATGCAAGTAAACACCTTCATGAAGCAATCAAGGCCACTTCAACATGAATTTTTTCATTACTTGGTAAACATTCCCTGACACATTACCATGCAAAAATGGAAATAACTTTGAAAGAAAATGATAAAAGCAATAAACTGTGTATTGATATGGATATATTGGTTAATGTTCAGTCCCAAAAGACTGATGTGTGTTTCTTGTGTGTGGGTAAAGTAAATGGCAACTGGAGGCAGAAGACACAAGCTGTAAACATAACATTAACATTTATTATCACCTTGTTCTGGCCAATGTGCAGGCAAACAGTCTATCTGGCTCTTTAGCTGCTAAATGCTCCGCTATGTTCACCAGCGAGTTGCTAACTGTCTGTCTGCTGTTTGGTGCAAACAGCTGCCTGCTGCGTCTGGTAATGGCACCGACGAGAGTGGTGAGAGTGAACCAAAACAGTAAAGTCGGGTGATAATTATCTGTGGGCTCATCATTACGAGTAAGCCCTTTCACATATGTAGTCACATGTGATCAATTTTTAATAAGGAAATATTGATCAGCAGCTTTAAAGAAAACAATAAGGGGTATAAATGCCATCAAATAAAAAGTAGCAACCTCATGAGTAGTAACGATGAGTTACTACTCCATTTAAATTATTCTAATGTGCGGTGTCCATTATGTTCACATGAAGCTTAAATTTCTTGAAGTAAACTGGATTTATCTGGGCTTATAGTTCACATGTGTGCTCATATGCTGCTGGGTTGCATGACTGTGCAACCCTACAATGAAACATGGTTTCAGTGGGTGATGACGAGTACAGGGAAACACATTAAAGAGCACTGCATGTGGCGTTACAGCAATGGAGGAGGAGGAGGAGGAGGAGGAGGAGATGAGTAATCTTACCATCGTCTCCTGATCCTGAGCCGGCATCTGTGGAGGAAAACAAACATAGTTATTAACCAGAAGCTCACACAGCCACAGACATTAGCTGAGCAAGCATGTGTGTCTGCATATGTGAGCGCATGTTTAGGCCTATGTGAATATCTGCTTGTGAGTGTTTGTGTGTGTCAGAAGGGACAGATGAAGATTTCTCTAAAGATGGTGCAGGAAGTGAGATTCAGATTTAAAAAGATAAAAAGTGCAGGTAAACAGAAAAGAGGACGATAGTGAGATGGAGGGTGCCTTGATGCCTGTAGCACGATGCATCTTCCCATTACTGCTGCAGTATATCACTAATAACGCCTCCAACTGTGGACCTTTCACATGCAACTGTGAGAAGCCACTCTGCTGCCAGTTGACAATGCGTTTGTGAGTCAGCTATTCCTTCTCCGTGATTTTCCCCACTAAATCTGCGTAAACTTCCCTCAAACACATTGAGCTTAGTGAATTGTTTGGCAATATGGCTGTGAAAGAGACACTGATGAGCACTTTGGAGAACAGACAATGTGTAACTTGAGCCACAGCTTAGAGCGATCTGCTAAAATGACCAGGGCCAGAGACCAGAGGCAGGGTCTCAGAGGACTGAAGGGGGGATAATATCTCAGCTCCATATGAATACCCATGTGGAAAAGGCTTATAAGAAGAGGTGTAGAGTATCCGGAGCCACAGCGGCGATAGAACACATAAAGTCTGACCAGCAAGCTGTGCCTCTATTGACACTTTAATGACATGAGCTTTCATTCAATAAAATACTTTACTGCTGGGACAGAAATGCGTCTCAAGTGTGTTGATTCTTGGAGGTCAATGCGGCAAATGGTCAGCGGTGTCAAGGGGAGATATATGAATGTAATCAGAAGTGTGGTGAGTCTGTCTCCATAACTAGGGTACATTTTTTGATAGGTAGTTTGAAATTCTGTTTTGTCTGATTTTTTCTTTATTATTATTCTTAATAAGATGGTAATTCAGTCATTTTAATGAAGCAGTTATGTGTAACTATTTTTTTTAAAAAGGTATTTGTATAGATGCTTGGCACTTGAAAGAGCTCTTGCTGAAGTGTTTTTTTTTTTCAACTTTGTTAACGTTCATTGTTATTGTCTTATTAAGGATGAATAAGATTAGCACAGAAATCTGGTGTTTTATTCAGATAAAAATAATTAAATAAAACTTGACAACCTATCTAGACGTTAGATGCAATAATCAAGCCATGCAGCCCTTTTTTTTAGGCACTAAACAGTCAAACCTCAGTGTGGTCTTATTTATTTTAAGTCCCCCTCCACTCAAAAATGTTGGATGTGTGAGTTTCACTGTGCAGAGTTTGACACTAGAAGGCTGTTTTCACACTCATCTGCTGAAAGTGGACAGTTACTCTGTGCTCACAGTAAAATCTGAGTTTAAAGCGTGTATATACAAGAATTTTGTGACATCACAACTAGTTTGGAGCCAATCCTCGTCCATTATTCAATTTACATAAGTGTTGAAATGTGAAGCCTCCAGTGCTCATGCACCGACAATGGTTGGTTAATAAAGGAGGAGAAGAGTAGTTGTCATTTTAAGGATTTTAAATCAATAATTGAACTTTCTTTTCTAGATACACAAATTATTATTCAAGGTAGAATGTTTTATATACATCTTAAAACATGCATGGAGGGGAATTTTAAGGACCGCTCAGTGTGGTCCTTAAAGTTCTTATTTACTTGCAGACCACACTAAAATGAAAGAGACCAAAATTATGTGTTTGGTCTCATGAAATATGTATTTCAAGGTGTTCCTCTTTAGAGGTGCAAAATACTGTGGGAGGGAATGGACATTCATACAAATAGCCTCTGCATCTGATTTATCACGACAGGCTGACCACTGCAGCAGAAGAACCTGCATCTGAAATAGCTGTAAAATATGTGGCTGTGGTTTTTTTTTTTTTTTTTGGACGGACACAGAGGGAGGGAGACTACAGCCGAAAGAAACAAACTGAAACAAAATGTGAAATTCCATTAAAAAGTTACTTTACTGGAGCTCAGTGCTCAGCACAGAACACACAACACAAAAGAGCAGCAATGCACAACCTGTTGTTTTTCACACAACTTTACCTTTCTTTGTCCTTCAGTGGTCCCTGCTTATTTTTTCCTGACTTTTAATGGTTCACAGCAGGTCTGGTCCAGTGTGACATGACGTATTAGCCAATAGCCTACTACATAGGCTTTATATTATTTTTTATTATTTACAGAAAGAATAAAACACTAATAAAAAGTGTTTTATTACCAACATAAATTTGTTGAAAACGTATTTAATGTTAGAAAAAAATCTTCAACACTGCCCTTTGCTGCCTTTCTACTGTTTTTGAATCAGCAGAATTACAGTGACCTTGGAACATGTGGGACACTAAATGTGCAGTGTTTCATGAAAAGGCTTAGTTTGAGGGATCAGGCTAAAGTCAGGAGGGGTTCATGGGAGATCAATAAAAACCTTTCGTATCTGTACAAGGGCAGAGGTTTGAGGAGAGAACGACTCGCAATAGAAAATAGAACAAAATGACAAGGGAGACGGGCACAAGGGTAGTTTTCTGCTCGCTTGTTTGTCAAATGAAGGGTCACAAATGAGATACAACACAATTTTATTTTGTGAGAAGCTCTGAAGAGCAAATGAGGGAGAAAAGTAAGGATGGTTACATCCATGGACAATAGATGATTGAGGTGTTTTTTTTTTAGATTTGGAGCAATTGATTAGAGGATGAGAGAAGCAGTGAGGAGGATTGAGGAGAAACTCTCTGGTGGAAATGTTATTAACCTTACTGTGCTGCTTACACCAGAGGCTATACTGCATCGCATAGATAGGCTACTGTACACACACACACACACACACACACACACACACACACACACATCACTATCTGCTTAAATAAGGCTTGAAAGTTAGGAGGAAGAAGAAGAAGAAGGAGAACTTCAAATCACACACAGCAACGAGAGACAGGTTATATGTTTATTTACTCACATCTAAATCTGATTTTTTACTGAAAATCTTTTATTTGCAGCTTCCAAGGCTACAGTGTCTGTCTGGGGTGATATACTGCAAGTTGCCATGTTTGGAATTATGTTCCATCAAAGTATAACTTGACAAGTACATTTTCAATTCAGCAGAACACATGGGTTTTAAATCTACTGACTTCAGGGGTTGGTGGAAAGCAGGATTCAGCAGAACTTTTTTATCTTACTGACCAAATAGCTCTCCAGCTACAGCTCAGTATTCCTAGAAATTAGGTCCATACATACATACAATTATAGATAATTTTGCATGTTATGATTTACATCTAGAGCCGAAACGTAGAAGAATGATCGGCAACCGGTTTTCTTTTTGAACTGTCCCAGCTTCTCAAATGTTAATATTTGTTTGTTTAGATATTAAATTGAATACTTTTAGATTTTGGATTACTGGGCTTTGCTTGGGCTTTGAGATATTATAATGAAAATATTATAAAATATTTTTGAAAATCTCAAGGACCAAAGGTTTAATCAAATAATCAAGAAAATAATTAACAGGTTGATCAATAACAAAAATAATCATTAGTTTTTATGTCCAATGGCAATGTTTAGTCCCAATGTGGAAAGTAAGAAGGTGGTAGGTTTAAAGGTAGCATGTCTTAACTTCTGCAGTCTGATATAAACCAATTAAATGAGTATTTTCCAAAGTAAGTCCTTTTATTTTATTTTTCAAGTAGCGCTGGCCTTGGAAGCATATACAAAGAAGGAATTTCACACTAAACATTGCAACTTTGAAAGATACCCACTTGACTTGTCTAACTCAGACTGCTGAAGTATCATATTATCTTCAGCTGAACTGAATGCATTTTCCACAGAACAAGGACTGTGAATTTTTTCCATCATCACTTTATAGCTTTAGGAAGGGATCTATTTTTACGGCCAGTATATGGACACAAGGAACAATTACAGCAACCAAAAACCCTTTTAATGTACTGTATATGGGCATGTCAGTATTGTTTTAAAAATAGACTTAACCATAATACCGTAACCATATTTTATATAACTGCAATTGTTATCTAGCCTTAAATATAGTTGACAAATGCAGATATTGCAGTAAACTTATATTTAAAAAAAAAATGTTGGCGCTAGACAAAAAAAAAAAACGTCCTTGAAAAAGATCTTGAATCTCTATTGGAGTGCTGCCCTACAGCTTATCTTGACCTCTGACCTCCCTAGAGGAAAGCAAGCAAAAAGATCTTCCTACAGTGATCAATAACAGATTAGATTATCATTACTTAAAGTACTTACTTTGAATTCAGACAGAATTTGCAACAAATTAGCAATGACAAGGCATAGATTTTTTTTTTGTATACAGAGACTGAGTGGCATATTGATGACTTCACCTGTACTATGTGAGATCCTGTTGTGCCACATGTTAAACTCTACATACATTATGGTGCATTAATGTCATCATGATGGATTTCTGCAAAGCACCTGTTTTATAATACATTTAATGCAATTATACTGGCTCTCATTCAGCTTTTGGTCTGAGTGTACTACTTGAACCATCAGCCAAACATATGGCACATGTCATCTGTTAGAGCTCAGGCACTGCAGTCTCACAAAATAGTAATTAAACTTGTCATCAACATTTTATAATTGTGTCAATTAAAGCTTCTCCTGCTTCCCCATTTAATTATTTCCTGGAAGTTTAAAAATGCTATGTTAGCACTTGCCTTAGCTCAACTCCATAGCTCCTTTGGGCAAAATAGACTCCTTGGTTTGTTTTGCTTCACTAAGCTAATGCTTAACTGCTCCTCCTGATGCAGGTTGAGCCCTTGATGTGATAGAAAAGTGGCATCATCCTGTGCTAATAAGCTTTCATTGGCATTTTACCGCTGAGATCTCTTCCTGTTATTGACTTCTAAATCAGAACTTCCTTATCTGTCAATGACATGAAGGTAATAAAGACTGGGGTTAACTTGAATGAAACAAGTGTAAATTTGCTTTTTCATCTGACAGATGTTGCACTGGAAAAAGTCAATAATGGGCTGTAAGATGTCACACAACTAAACCTCTGTGATATAATATTGTGTGTAATGCGCGCACTTTTTATAGCATCAATTACAAGATGGTTTTCCACGAGAGGGCTATAGGGTATCAAATCCTGTTTGTCTATATCCCTCAGTGCTGCCACTTAGCATGAAACTGGCAACTCAGCAGGCCTCCTGTTTATTGTTTGGAATGACAGCAGACTAACGTCTGGCCTCTTGGCCTCAGCAGCATCCAAGAAGGTTAATGAGGGCACATGAAACTGGTGGCTGCTTGGTTTAGTACACATAAAGCAGGATCCTGCAGGTGTTTCATGTATATAAAGATTTTAAATATGGATAGAAATGTATAAATACTTATCTTCCTTGTTAACTACTGTAGAGGTGAGCTAAAGTCTCCCAAACCCCTTTGGATTCCAGTTCAGTACTGGCTAGAAAAAGTGGCTGTAACATAGCTTTGTGGATACTACTGACAAAGAGCAATCTGTCCCTAAAAGGAATACCACAGAAGTCATGGGGGCCACTAGAAAAGGGTGTCAACACTTCTGGCTACCCTAGCCAACAACTGACATCACATGAAATATGTAAATCAACCATTACATTTTCTGTTTTGAGAAAATTAGATTTTTTTTTGTTGAGAAAACTAGAAAAATGCTCTTCATTGTCTGATTTTCATTGTGCAAAAAACATTATCAAAGTGAGGTTCAAAGTTCATTCTTGACCTTGGAAACAGCAGTTAAGACAACAAGGTCATTACAGGGTCCATTTAGTATCTCCTCTGGAACCTTTTGCTTATATCACTTGATCATTTGGCACCCAGTCGACATGGAACTGCAGATGCAGATGTTTCTGGCTAATAGATAGATGTGCCATCTATCCTTAAAAGGCACCCTACTGTGAAGTGACTTATCATTCATGCTGGAACAAATGACATCTCATATTGGCAATCTTTGTTAATCTTTTTAATATTATTCGTACATCCCACACTGGTCAGGTCTTAATTTCTGGCCCCACTCCTGTGTCTCGCCATGGCAGAGTGCTTCAGTAGGCTGCTGAGTATTCACACTTGGTTGTCCTCAATCTGTGCCAAGTACGACGTGGGCTATATTGACAACTTCTTATGGAATCGTGACAAACTTTTTTTTTTGTTTTTTGGCAAAAGATGACGGTCTGCACCTCAGTGCAAGAGGGTCACACATGCTGACAAACAACATCCTGTACAGTCTTCATCACACGTGTCCCCTTGTCCAACAGTAAATGATGTCACCAAAACAACAAACTAGCGGTGGACAGTTCTGCCTGTACATATGATCCCACTCACTGTAACAGCCCAGATCAATCTAGTTTAAATAGCTTTCCTGTTCTCCCACTTCTATTCCTGTTAGTATTTCTGATAGGTCAATTACCATAAACAGAGCTATTTCTAAAGCTAATTTTCATAACCTTATCCCCATCATTCTCAATCATACTACATCACACCCTAGGCCTACCTCATATGCTCTTAATTTTGCTTTATTGAATGTCTGTTCCCTGACCAATAAGTCATTTATGGTCAGCACACTTATTGAGGATAATGACCTTGATGTTCTCTTTATTACTGAAACATGGCTAGATGCAAATAATTTCTTCACACTGTGTGAGGCATCATCCCCCAATTTCTGCACGCTGCAAGGCAGGGCAAATGTGGTGGGGGAGTAGCAGCTATTTCCTCTGATTCTCTAACCTGTCTTTAGGTCTCACTTGAAAAGTACCAGAGCTTTGAATGTCTTACTGTCAATCTACAGTGTGACATGTCATTCCTGTTTCTGATAATGTACCGACCACCTAAATACAACTCTGAATCCATGAGTGATTTTGCAGATCTGCTATAAAATATCTGTATTGACTACACCAAAGTAATTATTTCTGGTGATTTCAACATTCACATCGATAATTCCACAGCGTTCACCACAGTCTATTTTAATGCGTTATTAGAGTTGTTTGACTTGACCCAACATATTAAGGAGCCAAGTCATCAGCACAGACACATACTTGTCATTTCTATGGGTATTGATATCAGTCAGCGTAAGCACTGTCAATGATGTTGCACTGTTGGACCATTACTGTGTTTTCTGCTAACCGAACCATCACCAGGTGACATGTCAAGAAATGGTAGTTCTGTGAAACATCACGTTAGTCTTTTCAAACTCACTTTCTTTGTGCAAAGTCATCCTGGTTGCCTTTATCTGAGAGTAGAAGTTGTGATGACCATGCCAATCGCTGTAATTCTCTTCTGTTAGACAGTATCAATAATGCTGCACCACTAAGATCTAAAAGAAATCTCTAGCAAATGTAAAGCCCCGTAGAGAAATGCTGAGATCATAAAGCAGCTCAAAAGAGACGAAAGGCCGAGAGGAGGTGGAGAAAATCAAAACTGCACGTTGACTGGGATATTTTCAAAAACACCCTCAGGAACTACAACAGAAGCTTGAAACAAGCCAGAAAAGAATTCTTCTCAACTCTTATTGACACCCACAAAAACGATCCAAAAGCCTTTTTCTCAACTATTGATAAACTCATTAGCCTCTTGCCTGCTGTTTCTTCTGTTACTTTCTCAACCACCAAATGCAATGAATTTGCATCATTTTTTTAACAACAACAAAAAAAAAACATCAGGTGCAATATCCCAAATACAAACTTCACTGCTATGACATACCTCCACCTACTGTGTGCTAACGGTCTCGAGCATTTCTCCACTGTGGACCCCAGAGATCTCACTGATGCTATAAATCATTTTAAGGCCTCTACCAGCCCCCTCGATCCACTTCCAGCATCCTTTTTAAAATCTGTTTTTAATTTTTTAACAGATGACATCTTGTCAGTAGTAAACTGTTCTCTTCAGACTGGTATCTTTCCCCTTGCGTGAAAACTGCTGCCAGTTTGGACCACTTCTAAAAAAACAACAACCTGGACCCAAACACACTTAGCAACTACAGGCCAATCTCCAACCCCACCTTCCTGAATAAGATCATTGAGAGGGTTGTATATCAGCAACTATACTGCTATCGTACAGATAATAATATTTATAATAAATTCCAGTCTGGCTTCTGCATGTCTCATAGCACAGAAACTGCTCTTTTTCTGTAAAAGTTGTTATAACATGAGGATCAACAACGACAATAAAAAAACCTCAGTCCTAATACTCCTAGACCTAAGCTCTGCATTTGACACCATGGATCATGGGATTCTTCTGGAAAGGCTATGAACCTGGGTGGGTCTGTCTGGCACGGTTCTCCAGTGGTTTGAATTCTACCTGCATAATCGAGATTTCATTGTCACACTTGGGGACTTCCACTCCAACAGACACAAATTAGTGTGCAGGGTCCTGCAGGGCTCCATCCTGGGTCCTCTTCTATTCAAGCTCGATATGCTTCCCCTCGGTTACTTTATCAGCAAACATAACATCAGCTACCGAAATTTGCCAATGACACGCAGCTTCTCATCTCACTATCCACTGGTGACTTCCAACCCATAAACTTTCTAGACAGCTGCTTGGAAGAAATCAACCACTGAATGGCAGCAAACTTCAGCTTCACCTTCAGATGAAACAGGAGAAAGCAGAGATTTGGTTGTAGGTGTTAAAGCCCAGAGACATCTGGTCTGTGAGTACCTGGAGTCCAGATCACTAAAAATAAAAACCAGGTTAAAAACCTAGGAGTAACCATAGATGATGACCTCAGCTTTAAGGATCATATCAACGACATCACCAGGGTTGCCTTTCTCCAACTCAGAAACATTTCCAGAATCAGAAGCTTTCTTTCCCAATCTTACTCAGAGAAACTCATGCATGCATTTGTCATGAGAAGGCTGGATTATTACAATTCTCTGTAGATTACAATTTATCCATAACTCAGTTGCATGAGTTCTACCCAGGTTAAAAAGATCAAACCATATAATACCAGTCCTCCAGAACTTACAATAGCTACCTGTTTTTTCAGAATACAATTCTTGTTTTTTCAGAATACAATTCAAAATCCTCCTTTTGGTTTACAAAGCACTTGCTGGTCTGGCTCCACAATACATCTCAGACATGCTGTCAGTTTATAAACCCAGAAGATCTCTCTGGTCACAAGGTGGAAATCTCCTCAATGTGCCTAGAGCGCTTTCAAAGTCTGGTGAGATGGCATTCAGTATTTATACACCTAAAGAATGGAACAGTTTGCCTGCTGAACTTAGACTTCCTCCAACACTGTTGGAGGAAAAAACTAAAGACCTTCCTTCCTCACTCAAGCATTTTCTTAAATGAACACACCGTATTTGTACAGTATGTGTGTATGTATATGTGTTTTTATGTATGTATGTATGGATGTTTCTGTTTATTTACAAACTTTTGATGTTTTATTTATTCATTTTTTTATAAAGCACTTTGAACTGCTTTTGTGCAACATGTTCCTATACAAATACATTTGAATAGAATTGAATATTCAAATTTCTATTGTTTTGAGCACTAAAAAGAATTCTCATCAATGTTAGTTTATAAACTGAGTTTAAAGAATCCATAAAGCAGCTTGGATCAATATTTTTTTTATTAAAAATTGATCAAATGACTAAGTGTTATGTGAAAGGCATCACATAGTGACAAACCCACAGAGCATTATCACCTCACTGTGCAAATTCCCTAGGCCCTTTAGAGCATTTTAATATATTTTAGCTCATTGGTTTAGGTTTTTACAGCTTGCAATTTTACTCTTGTCTGCATAATTTCCAGATGCAACAGGGAGCTGTTCAGAGATGAAGCTCAGATAAACCCACTGCTCTGTAAACTAGTTGCTCAGCACCAAACAGCAGACAAAGTAAGCTACCAGCTGGTGAACACAGTGGAGCATATAGCAACTAAAGAACCAAATATTTTTCTCAGAAGCTGGTGGAGACCAACACAGAGCTAAAAGGAGAGTGAATATTGGACTAACATTCATTATGTGACTAGAAACATGACGTCAAATAAATACTACTGTTGCTTTGTGTCAGCTAGATGTAAAAGCAGGTGTGGCCAAAAAATAAATGACTTCAGGTTTAAGTCTTAAAAGTCCAACTTGTAACTTTACTTTGTAATAGTCCTCAAAGTGCCTATAATAAAACAAGGAGAAGAAAAAAAAAGAATTCAACATCTACAATTTCTTGACGACTGGGCAAACTCCATCTGCTGATGAAGATCATGTTATATGATCTTAAGTTCCAGAACAGCTACTAAATTGACCTTGTAGTGAGATTGTTTTCTCAACACTAACAATGAAATAAGATGAGTGGAGTGTCAGTTACATTAAGATATCTTCCACCAAGTTTTCCCCCAGAGATGTCTGCTCCATGAAATTTTTCACCCTAGTAAGGGAAACAAGTATTGGCGCTGTCGAGCTGCCATACAGTACATCCATTACACTGTGTACTGTTGCTGCTAATGGGATTTTGGAAGATGGAAATGGAAAGGAGGACAGGGGGAAGTGAGAGAGAGAGAGAGAGGAAGAGAGAGAGAGAGAGAGAGAGAGAGAGAGAGGTTTTGTTGCAATACATGTTGCAGGCTTTAGTAAAGTGGCTTTGATGCTTGCATTCCTTCCTGTTAGATGCTCATATCACTGGTATTCAAGATAATTTTAGCATATTCCTACTGCTGCTCAATTTGAGTTAGCTTAGCTGAGAGTCTCAACTAAATGCCTAAGTGGTGAAGAGAGCAGAGAGGAAACACTTCCAAAGTAGCTGCCTGCCATGCTTTTCCACATGAAAGGTTTGTGTGTAACACTTGGTTATGTAAGAAAGCTCCCACACAGCAAGTTTGTTTAACTTTCAAATGAGACACAAGCATTTCTAACTTTTTCACCTGAGAATTTGTCCACCTCCTGTGAGAGCTATTTTCTAGCTGCCCTCGGCCTTTTAGAAGCTACCAAAAACAGAGCCCAATAATGCTCATATTATGTTGATTACATATTCATTCACAGACCAGTGACAAATTAATGTTACCTCGCATTGTATGTAAAATTACGCTAGATCTCAACCCAAGTGATTCTGGAGCAACTTGTTAAACAGCACTTCCCACAGCCATCATCAAAACAACAAATTATGGAATATATAATAATAATATATAATAATATAATATATACAACCACGTCTTGAAGTTGAAGCAAAGTGCAAGTCCCTTAAAGTGCAATGCCACTGACAGTCTGTAGATGCTGGTTCCAAAAAACCCCTGGCTCCAATAGACTCCCATTCAAAACGTGTCAACTTCTCTCATGTGATACTAAGTCAATACATTTTTTCAATGATTGGTTGATGATTGGTCTCAATCTCTAACTTTGGGCCCTCTAATAAGTATGCTGGTGGTCATATTGGAAATTATTGCTCTGTTAAGATTTAAAGAGGAATAGTCTTTATATCTTCCTACCAGCTGTGAAGAATTGAAAGCTGTGATTGACAGTTCGCTCCCTGAGTTGGACTATTGTTGCAATATTTGGTAAGTTTAATGCTACTTGATACCTGCTGTATTAGTTAGTTAATGTTAGCAGAAGTCTACATCGCTCGGTGTTCCCGCTAAGTTAGCATTAGCTTCAGTCTAAGGTAGCAGGGTGTGTTTCCAGAGTGTGAAAGGAAACACCCCGCACCCATTAGGGGTCCTGGCTCCAAATGGATAAGATGGCACTGAATGTAAGCAGCAACTCTGGGCTTCAAACTGGCTCCAGTGCAAACCAGTGGGTGACGTCATGCCCTGCTACGTTCAATTTTATATGCAGTCTTTGTTAGGTGCATACAATACCACTTCGCACCTCTCAGAAGTGTTTTTTTTTACACCTTTTTACTTTGTTTTTTTCAATAAGAAAACTCTATTTCCCTCAAAATCAGAATAATTTCCGACCAGGAGATTGAATGGAGTGGTCTTTAATTTTTAATAATTGTCTTTACAATGGTATAATAATGGTCTTTTTTTAGTAATTTAAGGGAAATGTTGAAATGTAGCATGCAAAATAAACATCACTTTGCTTAGAAAAAGAGTGAGTAGGCTCACACTGGCATGAAATGCATCTCACCACTGCAGCATTACATTCACACTGAAGTACAGTTGTTTACTGTGTCCTTGTTCTGGATAAATGCCAATGTACATCTGAGTGGAACACGAGACAGAGGAGAGCATATAGAGAGAGCCACTGTCATGGTCTATTTGTCAGAATACAGCACCACAAAAACATCCTTGTTTGAACTGTGCATTAAGTTCTCAAAAGTCCTGCTTGTTGCATGGAAGAAAAGGGTCTTTATCCTTTTCTAATTCAAAAGATACCGAAATCCATATCACACACACTGGCTTACACTATCACATGTCTTGAACAGGACCTCACACACAACTCACAAACAAGCAATTTAGAGAACGGCTGGACATTTCATGTGACTCTGCAAACCTCTCACTGGCACACAGACACCACTACTGTTACTGCAGTAACATTTTCACCTCAATTTCCACATGTTCCCTCTGCTGAGCTGTGTCCATTCAAGGGGCTTTTAATGTACTTCTGCCTGTCAGTGAGTGTAACTGAGTCAGCGACTGCTCAACTCAAGCCAGCGCTATTATCTTAGTTTAAGCAGTGATTCATATATGCCTCAGAAACATCCAACCTTGACAGTGGATTCACTCATTCACAACTAAGCACATTATTCAGAACATGACTCACTAATTGGGAGATTCAGAAAGAATTCCTTTATGGGCGTCAGGGAATGTTTTTTTTGAAGTATACGCTCATTGATTCGGATTTGTCATCATAGGATTAAACACATAGGCCAAATCTAATTACACATGATCTGATGAAATACGAATGTACGATTTTATATGTGTTTAAAACAACTACAACTATGAAAAGTTATATAAATATGAACATGTAATATAGTCTCTTTAGTCACTGTGGTCATTTCAGAAAGAATGCCCTTACTACACAAGAAACCGGGTATTAAAAAGTTCTACATTGGCAAAGCTATTTCTTTGTTAAAACAGTCACAGCTTATGTTCAGTCATCAGGATGGAAATGTAGTTCCACTTCTGCATATAGAGTGAATTAATATAACAGTTCCCAAACCTTTTATGATCAAGAATCTTTAACTTTATAATACTGCATACTCTGAGCAGCACTACTGGTCTCCACTACACAGCTAATGAAGTAGCTGACCTTTTCCGAATGAAGACGCCCACTCAGCAGCTTAAACACCAAACTATATCAGAAAACAGTAATCCCAATTATGTTAGATCATTATACCAAGTGCTTTTTTTCCTTACCAGCCAATAAAAAAGGATGAAAACAATAGGCAATGCCACCAATGGAAAGGACATAGAAAACAATTTCCTTAAAAAAAAAAGTTGTTGTCTAAAAATAGGTATTCTCTACATATTAAGGATAATCTACAATATAACATGAAAATATTGTTATCCTTGAAAAATATAAAAAAAGAGAAAAAAAACAAGACAGAATATAATCATCCCTTGATGTGAAGCAGAAGGCAGTCTGCCTCTGTAGAGTATGTTATTTTTGGCTGGATTGCAACAGCAGGGCCAACCCTACCCATGTGAAAGGCTGTCACTGATTGACTGACTGACTGAGTGATGAAGTTACACCATTGGTCGGCCGAAGCTGGCTGAAGCTAAGTATCCCAGTTTCGCACCAACCAACAGCAAGCGGCAACGGCAGAGTTAGCAATGACTGCTAGCTCCCTCCCTCTGGGCATATTTTAAAAAATGCAGCAGAGGACTGGACAGGACAACAACGGTTAGGGGGCGTGGCCTTGTGGCTATGTAGTGTGTGGGACAGGTTGAGTAAGGGGACACTGACTGACCACCGCTCAGTGTAGCATGATTAGCAATGTAGAGCTGGTAGTCAGAACTAACCAGCCATGAGCAGCTGCTGTCAGATTCTCAGTTTCCGCGCAGGAAACACAGAGTGCCCGCCAGAGCTTTAACAGTCAAGAGAAGCTCATTCATGGCCCTTTGCAAAAGTTTCTGTGTGGTACCTTTGTTGTAGCTGAGCTAGCGGCTCTGCTATGAGAGGTTCTCCAGTGTGTGTGTGTCTTTGTGGGGGACTGTCCGTACGTAGCCGTTAGGGTGTTAACAGTCTTTTTTATTATAAATTTCATGACGTGGATAAATCCCAAACGGTCGACTCTACGTCAGCATTGGTCTTTCAAGGTTCAGGACTGATTTAAAACAGTAGTTGGCCTGTTGAGCCATTTTCACCCATGAAATGCAGATTTTTATAAATTTGGTTTCAATGTCAATATTAACATAAGCACTGATGTGTTCCATCACAGTACAGTCATATAATTTTGTTTACAGCTCAAAAAACCCGTGTGCAGTACCTCTTCAAGCTGTTGTAATTTTCGTTCTAGGACTGTGATTATATCACTTTATTAAGTTTTTATATTTCCTCAAGTGCCACGATTACCTACTGAAGGAGATTGTCATGTGACATTTACATGAGAAGAGACAATCTGTGTGCTGTCACCAGTAAAACTTACTGTAAATTTCTGCATGTTACATGCATCTCGTGTCTTTTCATGTTCATGTTTTCAGTGTTCATGGTAAATAAAATAAGAGCAATATAACAAACACATTTACAAATGCAAACTTAACACATATGAAACACACTGTATTGGAGTCATTCACACTTAGCATTAATAATTTACTTGATAGTTACAGCATTAACACTATTTTTCGGGTTGTGGATAAGTTAAGTAATATATGAAACATATAAAAATAGCCTACATCTTAACTCAACCCTTCTTACAACAGCACCATATAGTCTACACCCAAAATCTGGTGCAATGTGTTTTCAGTATTTTATAATGTTTTTCTTATGTGTACAGCATCTTGAGTTACAACTACTATATGGAAAAATGCCATACAAATAAATAAACTTCCATTAAAACAAACTTAAAATTAAAAACCCTCTTGCATTGCAGCCATATACTAGGTTTTGACCTAGTCTTATTTATTATAGCAATCATATTACCCTGCCTGTACCAAGGACACTTGCCAGCAATCACAGAATAGTTACAGTTAATGCACATTTTAAAGCTCATACGCTCTTTTAAATAAAAGTTGATGCCAGGAAATTGCTCCAGAGAGTATCTACTGTATATTTAACCAAGATTGACTGCAATCAGACGAATGAACATGATATTCTACCACAAACATACTAAAGCCAGATTCATGCTTTTCTGGCAACTAGTTCCAGCGGCTCTGCTACAGATGTCCCTGGAGTAGGAGTTGATTTATAGGCCAATGGAAGATTTCACATGTTGATTTTGCATTATCAGGCCATGATTCACTACTATTCATTATGTACTGTACCTCAAACTAATTATGTTTAGATTATTTCATTCACTTTGTGGTATGGAGTGACTATGGGAAATATTTCACTGGATATGGCTTTGATAAGAAAATACAAATTTGTCTGTCCATTCAAGAGGAGACCATTTCCATGAAATCGTCAAATATCATAATTCCTTCACTTTTGGAGAGCGACAATTGTGATGAGAGGACTGTACTCTCTGCATGGCTTTACAAGATAGTAAAATATGAATATCACTGAGCCTTTCTTCAAGCTGATCCATGTTGTCTTTGCAGTAAACAATCTCTATCAGCGTCAGAAATATGTAAGAGGAAACACACACAAACACAAGCTAATCAATATCTCCAATGCTCTGACACATCCTGTTACATTTTTAAGGCGGCACACATTAGCTTGGTACATCTACCCAACACAGACGCATAAATGTGCCAGTGAATGTCTGCCACCAAACCAGTAACGTTGCACCAGCACACACAACAATGGGAACTTTTAAAGAGAAAGGTATACCATATGCAATGACATATGGAACACAATGCTTTGAAATATAATGAATGCCAACAGACAAACAGATTTAAGGCGGATGAGAATGTCATTAGTTTTGAAGGTATTTGCTCACAAACTGAACTTTTTTTCCATGATGGAACTACAGAAAAATCAAATATTTGGAGACTGAAGTATCTCATCAAATATTTGATGAGATACTCCAACTGATACTCCAACTGTGCTATCACTGTAAGGGTGGACTTTGCCAGCCAGGGAATCAATTAAATTAAACTAAACAAAAAACTAAGTCTTGAGAAATTACAAAATATTCAAAAATAAAAGTGTCACTAAGAATATTTAAACTATACTATGTCTGTAAATGTGAGAATTGGCTAGATTTTGGAGAGAAAAGGTAAAGTATCTAAACTTCTCAGCACAATATTACTTCTAAATATATGCTTTAGTCATACAGTAAGTACTTATTTAAAAGACAAACAAACAAAAAGAAACCGAGTATTCACCTTTACATCATTAATTACCATTTGAAGACAATAAAAGAGAACATTTCAACACAATCCCGAAAAAAAATGAAATGGCCATCATGATGATGTGTGATTCAGTCATTCAATTTTCTGCTTTGCTGAGCATGCCTCTTGGCAACAGTGTTACAGTAACTCCTGATGACAATTTGGCAAATGCAGAATTATTTGCATTTTATGCCTTTTGACATTTATTTAAACATTATATAACAAAAGGTCAAAGCTGTCAAGCTTTCTTTTAGTTTCTGTTTAATCCATCGTATTTAAAAAAAAAAAAAAAAAACCTTGTGTAATTAACTTGTTTAAAACTGCATTGCTCAACAGGCCTCTCGGCCAAATTCTGTTTCCAATTTCTTGTGAGGACATTGTGTGGCTATGATGAAATCTTCATCTGTTCAGTGAGAATACATGTCACTGTCCTTGTAGTTGTGCTTGTTGCATTAGACTTGGGAAAATTACGTCAGTCTGTCACCTCCAGCGATCTTTTTTCATCATGCGTTTTTTTCTAATTCTTTGAAGTAATGCCTCACTTGATAATAACTGAATCCCATCCATTGGAAGCATTTGCATATATTGATGATGATAATATGTACGCCTAAAAAGTGTACCACTATTTACAATGTTGAAATGAATTAGGTTAACATCTAGCCTCCTAGCTCTACATTTGCTTTGTATCATTATCTGCACGCTTACAGACTGTGTAGCAAATGTTACCTCCTCTCTTGAGAGTTTTACATTACGCAAGTCTGTTTGTGTATATGTATGTATGTTCGGTGTGTACTGTGGGTGTGTGTTTGTATCAGCGCTCCTCTGTGTGTGAGAGGGTTTTTTTTTTGCTTGTGTATCTGTGTGGATAATGTAAATGTACATACCAGCAGGACAGGCGCCTTCTGACATAATAAGTACTTCAGACTGCTGCTTACAAGCATCCCTGCGCAGGAAACATTCGTTCTGGTAGTTCTGATTGTTGGAGCCGCACACTGGGGCATAGTCATTGTTGCACTGCAGAGGGGAGAAAAGAGAAGTGGACATTAGAAGAGAGGAGAGAACAGGTAAAAATATGGGCACAAAAAGAAGAGCAGGTCATATCAAACTCATCTAAAAAACCCACTGAGTAGTATCCACAAATTAACTTATGCTCAACATCCACATTTTCTGAGTAGATTGTCTGAGGGTAAGTACTACTTAACACTGCTAAGTGTTTAATCATACACTGTATGTGAGTAAAGTAAGGGGTAACTTCATTTCATATAATTTTATATTTGCACATCTGTGATTTTTGATTTAACATGGCACATTACATTAAAACAACTTGTATCATTATCATTATTATTATTATTATTAATTGCACACTACATATACTGTTTACATTATGAACATTTACAAATTACACTTCATTTCATTCTCTCAATTTAAAATTTAAACTTATAGCAGCTCTTCTCACTGATATGTTTTTCATATTTTTAATTGTAATTTTCTTTTTATATTATTTCGGATTATTTAATTTTGTGTATATTTTTGACTGCTATACACCACAACACCAAGGCAAATTCCTTCTGTGCAAACCTACTTGGCGATAAACCTGGTTCTGGTTCTGGTTCATTAATGCCACTTAAACAAAAACAAATGTTACAGTTTTTCTGTTTTCCCTCTTTTTAAATGGTAAAATGAGAACATATGGGATATCTTACTAACTGTCCTAATAAATACTGAATAAATACAATGCATAACATACAACTACATTTCATTGTGCAATCCTGTAATGTATAATGACAATAAAACTGAACCTTGAACCTTGAAAAAGGAAAATAGAAATAAAAAATGCAACTCCAACTCAAACACACAAAACTTCTTTCAGCCTTAAAAAGAACCCTGTGTGTCGATGACAGAATAGCTTTTTGTTTGATATCAAAAGGCTTCCTTTTCCCGTCTTTTCTGGGAGACATCCTGTCACTCAAGCTGTATCTGTCAAAGTTTGGGGTATGACTGTGTAATACGTAAATAAATGACACATGAAAATACACTAAAAGAGTGCTGTTGTTCAAAGTCCCTTTTGACAGACACCATCAGAGACCATTCATGTGCAAATGTAGTAGTTCGTGGGGGTTTGAAATTATGTCTGGTTCAAACTTTGAACTGAAAAAAAACCCCACATCAATTACATATATTACAAAAAAAAAAAATCCACTATCACACAATATAATAAAAATCTTATTTCATGCACAGCAGCAGACAAATAAGTGATTAATCAAGGGAGTGTCAACGGTTGGTGTGTGTGTTTTTTTTGTTAGGCTGCGTAAAACATAAGCTGTTAAGCATATTTTTGCTGGGAAATTTATTACATATATTTTTTTATGTATATTTTGATCTTGGTAAAAAAAATAAAAATAAAACATGGACCTCATGTATTAAATTATAATTAGACAATAATGGTAAAATAGGTTGTAAATTAAAACCAGAATTACCAAGGAGACACTTTTTTTTTGCAGAAGCATTACTGTATGCATATAACTACATAGCAATTAAAATATGTTGAAAATAACAGATACAGGATACTTAATCACGTTACAACAGACTGCACATTTGGCGGTTTGACAGATTTATAAATTAGTTTGGAGATTTACAAACTTTCAGTCCACTACACGATGCAAAAACAAAGGGTGTACACATCCATATGCAGATATAAATAACAGTTGGCCGTGTCCCTTAGCAGTACTGTATTTAATAATGGAAGTGCCTTATCATCACAATGAGCTGAAAATATCACCTGAAAAAGTATTTTCTTAATCTTCTTCTAACTATGAGTGATGGGATCCGACATGAACACACACTAATTTCTGCCAAAGTTAGAACTAAAGCTTTTTTTTTTCTCTCTCACTTGTTTGAAGTGAGCCATCACAAGTGACATCACCCTTTTCAGTTGAAAAAAGCTGATGTCACATAATTCCTTGCACCAATCGGGATTTAGCAATATTTTGATATTTTAATTAAAAGTCTGATGACACTTGGTGAGTTTTTTTTTGGCCACTGTCAATCAAATCCAATCACAACACACCAGCAAAGTCCTGATGAAATAGAATAGTTTAATATGTAAGACTAAACCCTTAATATATAATACCTAAAACTGTATTTCTTTAACTTTGATGTTGCTTATTTATCCATGAATATTTAATGTTAAGGATTAATCCTTGATATGAAGTCACGTTTTCAGGGGCTTTAATTTAATTCAGAACGGAAAGTGCACAGCCTAAGAAAATTGCACTACCCTTGAGTTTCTCACATAATTCTGATGTTTTTCTTTTCTTTTTTTTCTTTTTAATTCAGCGCCAAGGATTTGCAAGACGTATTTTCTTTTATTAAAGGGTCATATTCACACTGCAAATATCTTCAGAAAAATGGCCAGCATGTACTGTTGCTCATTCCTCTGTTGTTGTTCCACTGGAGCAGTAGGAGGTTAAGTGACTTGCTCAAGGGCACTGAGCAATATAGCTGCTGTGATACAAGAGAACATTACTCATTCATTTCCCCACATGGGTTGTTGGCTACGGAGCAACTCTAGATTTTTCAGATGACTGATGGCACTATATGACTGAGTCTTAAGTTTCCATTTTTTTGGGTGGTAGAGGAGATATATTCATTTGATTCGATATTGATTCGACTATGCTATGCCACAGGAATAACAAACATCATTATTCAATTGAGAAATATCCTCGACTATTCCCCGGTTAGAAGGGATTGTTATCAGAGGTCCAGAAAAATGGTTGCTCCATAGTCACAGCCCCGTAACCTGATTAAATGTAAAAGTGCTGAAAAATGGGCAACATGTGAAAATGTGTTCATGCAGGGTGTGACATCACAAGGACAACAAGCTCACTTGAGAGTCCCCACAGGAGCGAAGGAGCTAAGGAGCTCATGGCTCTTTGTCTCCACTTCTGGTTAAGTCTCTAATGTCCTGACCTGGAATCTGTTCTCTCTGGGCCAAATCAACTGCAACACTACATGGCTTTCACAAAAGGACAGGGCTATGGACAGATATTAACACATATGCATGATACACCTATAGTAGACAGAGTTTTTTTAGATCAGTCCCCAGACTTTGTAAATCTGAAAACACTAGCTTTATATTTTATTGTAGATGAGAAAAATAGAACTTACAATACACAACCTATTTGATGTCAAAAAGTCACCAAAAGGTTTTACACCGTCCTTATCAAACTAATGCTAACGTGTCATGCTGATCATATGTTTTCATATTTGTTCATTGAATTATTTTTAAAACATTTTTTCAAACTTAAAAAGTGTGCTAAACATGCCGTGAATTCACCTCTTCAACTGAAATACAATCGGTCTTCACCTTTATTTTCCTTACCGTCTAAAATCATATTTGCTTTCCCTCATTTTAAACACATTTTGGAAGCTTTTTAACTACTTTTGAGACAAATTCTTCTCCATAAAATAGCAGGTAGCATTCATGAGACATGACCAAGCACTATTTTATACTTTGTTCTATTGTCTGAAAACACAAAAACAGAAAAATGAAAACAACAAAATCATGAGAGTATAGATGATCACAGAGAGTAGGAGGAGACAGAAAAGACAAATTTAATCAGCTGAGATTCAACAGAGAAACCAGGCACTGTCTGTCCCGCTCCTCACCAGATAGTTGTAAACGTTCTTGTTTGCTGTTAGCTGTTTTTTTTTTCCTATTACGCAGGCATGTCAGTGCGGATGGAGATCTTTATAAAAATCTTCTGAATCCACCAGAGTGGACGCATAGTTTTCATGCATAAACTGCATTTTCAGATTTAGCTGGCTTAGTATGAACAATATGTGTGCGCACACACACACACGCGCACACACACATAAGGTCTGATGGCTGCAAGGAGAAGCACAAAAACAACTACACCATTGATTTGGGAATCCAGGAGCATCATAACGATCAAGTGTGAACACTGTTTTTAAGCTGAAGGGGAAAAGACAGCGGAATAGACACACAGGACAGTAAAAGGACTAGGAGGAGTAAAGGATGGAGAGAGAAACTGCACACTGGCTCTTGATCAAAGGGACTGAGATGCAGGAAGGAAAGAGGCTTTATAGAAGACGAAAGGCAAAAATGATGAGTGAAATTGGGATAAGGGAAGATAAGTCGGAGGAAATGGACAAGAGTGAGACAGAAGACTGAGGGGTAGTGAAAGTAAAAGAAAATATAGAAGTCAAATGTAGATGGGCCAGGAAGTGAGTGTGTGTGAGAGAGAGAGAGAGAGAGAGAGAGAGAGAGAGAGAGAGAGAGAGAGAGAGACAGAGCCCTGGCTCAACAAACTTGGCACGATAAAAAAGAACCACAGCGCCTGAAGAAACTGAGGCATACAGGGAGGAAAAAAAAGAACATCATAAAATAAAAAAGAACAAGAAGAAGAAGAAATGGGGACACAGACAGAAAGAGGGAGAGAGATAGAAAATCCCCTCAAAGGAGAGCGAGAGAGAGAATGAAAAAATGGCAACCCCACAAAGGCGCTTGGAATAGCTTACTGCGGGGCTCGCGCTTTTTGCCATCCTCTATCCTTTCCTCTGTCTCCCACCCTCTCACACTCTCTCCCATCTGGCTCAGGCTTTTCTTAACCTGGGGACTCTCACTTTATGCCAGGCATGATGCAACGGAAGGGAAAGCTGCCCGGCAGAACCCTGCGGGTGTCTTTTAAGAGTGCCTTCTTTTCCGTGAAACTCCCTCCACCCCCCCACCCCCCCCACCCTCCACCCCATCTCTTGATCTTCCCCTGTATTTGGCTCTCACCCTGTGGAAAGGAGAGAAGTGATGAGAGGATGGGGGATTTAAAACCTCCCGTCTCCCTAAGAGGAGGTGCAAGACACGGGCTGCAGCTGTGTGTAAATTACAGTCTCATCCATAAATACTCATACACCGGTGTAAAAAAAAACAATCCTGTGTCTTATGGGCCTCTTAAAACATGCTGTGTGTGTCCCTTTCTTAATTTAGGTGAGGTAGACCAAAAATGAGCGACATCTCGACTGACCTTTCCTCCTCCATTTTAGACCGATCTTCAACTTGTCTTCTTGAAATAAAGCTGACACTTATCTGCAAACTTCTTATTTATTCATCCGAGAATCTTAATGTGACAGTGAGGGAGAGAGTGAGCTGAGGTTATGGATTTGCAACTTGTTCCTAGCTTGTATTTCCTCACAAAGGGCTTCTTTACACAGCACATGACCATAATAGAGACAAAGGCGTTCTTGTTATAGCCTTTGTCAGGCTGCTGAGGCTTTGATCTTTTCCTTCCTAACCAGTAGCGTGTGATGTCGGCACTCTGAAAATTTAAGCTTCGTCAGATGTTGCACTTTACTGTAAGTCAGTACAGATGACTGTCAGCTAAATGTAAATGAAAAAGGACAAATGTGTGTGAGCGATAGGGCAATTCTCATGTGAAGAAAGATTTAGGAGTAGAAGTCATTATGTTAATGAGAGGGGGGTGGGGGGGGGGGTGAATGAGACAGGGGGATAGACAGAAGGTGAGAGAATTTGATCCACCATAATTCTCTGCAGACAGGGAAGTGGGGGCCAGTGGCCAGGGCCATATGGCGTGGCCTTATGTGCCCGCTGGCTCGGGCTTTGCAAAAGTCGCAGACACTGCCCCACACCTCTGCTGTGACAAAACCTGGACAGTCGCGTGGCGTCTCAACCAAGAACACAGTGACAGCTGAGGTGTTGATGGTCCTGGTTTAGCAAAAAAAATGAAAGGATGAATCCATGTGTATTCATGCAGGCAGACTTAACCACAGATGCACCTGGTCATAGATTTCTGCTCTACGGTGTTACATTTGCAGCATGTTTGGATTATTCAGCCAGTTTCTACTCTTCATCCAAGCCATTTCAAATCCCTTCCCACCCATTCTGGTTTTTTGACATGAGAAATATAGTTTCCACAAAGCTCCTGCAGGGGCTGCTGTGGTTCTGCCTACCCTCAACTCCCTTCATCTGAGCTCCAAAAACTAAGCTTTGGGACTGCAGCCAGGACCTGTTGTCTCCCTACCTGCCTGCCTATGATCGCTGCATCACACACACATACACACACACACACACACGCATGCACACACGCACACACACACACACACACACACACAATGCAACCGATGCATCCACCATCTTCGTACAAAAAAGGCACCCGCGCCTTACGAGGTCACAACACACAACAACCTAGCAAAACAAGCAGAACCATCATCATTCATTCTGTGGCTCTACAGCAGCTCCCAGTGCTGACTTCACCGAGCGTCCGACATAACTGCTGCCTGACAAGGGTGGAACAAAGACAGGTGGTGGGAGGGGAAAGTAGGGGGGAATGCAGAGTGAAAAAACAGGTATGAGAGGGAGGAGGACGTGAGTAAAATGAGGAAAGAAGGAAGGTATACAAGACAGATGACAGGAGATGCAGGGAGGTCTACAAGGTGAAGAGGTAGAGGAGTTAAGAAAGATGAGCTTAAAAGGTGAAAAAAGTGTAAGTGATGGGGGTGATATGAAGATGGCAACGGCAGGAATGAGGAGAACAACGTTGGGGAACGGCCGTGCACAAAGGAAGCCACATGAGAGGAATCCATATGAGTGGGAGACAAAGGAGAGGGGAGATGCAACGTGAAGGCAAGTGCACGCATCAGTGCATGACTATGTAGTGGAGGGAAGAGCATGCCAATTTGAGGGGTAGAGCTCTGCAAAATGCAGCGAGAGCAAACATGACAAGATATCAGCATCAATAAGTGAGAAAACAAATGACTCATCCATCCATCCAATACAGCTCCACTCCAGTCGAATCCTGCAATCTCCACATATACAAAAAGGATCATCATTCCAACCAACGGTTAGTCAGAAATCCTGTGAACTGTGCAGACAGAAGTAACACTGAGGTATGTGTGCAGCACAGTAGAGAGGGTGTCATTCTAAAGTGAGATATTCACTGTAAAAAAAAAAAAAAAAATCAGATGATTACTGGATTTAAAGTGGAATATTGGAGACTTGTTCTTAAACTGTAAAAAATAATGCACTCGTCTTTATTTAAAAGTGAAACTTAGATATGATTAATTTGGATGAAAAGTTTAGATGCAAAAATTGGAACTATGAGTCACGACATAAACAACCAAAGCGTGGTATCTCAAAAAGAAATCTACAAAGTGAAATATTTTGTGGGAACAGATAAATATGCAGCTCCCTGACAGCAGCGTTTTAATTTAAGGCAGTTTTAATAAGCAAGTTGAACTTTACTCGTTCTGCCAGTCTTAAAAGGAACATATCATGCTTTCTGTGAGTTCCTGTTATTTTTATACTGTTATGATGTCGGATATCTATGTTAAACATGGTCAAAGGTCCAAATCATAAAGGAAAATGTATGTAAAAATACTCCCTGAAAGTCAAAAGCCAGGGCTTCAGCCCACTCTGAACGCTCTTGTTGCTAAGATTGTTGCGGATGTTTTTTTCTAGGGGTTGTTGGCTTTGTCCAGTAAAGAATGAGAAAAAGAAGTGAAATCCTACTACTACTGTTCGTTTACGTAGCCTCCTGAAGTCTGCTGGGACACAGCTTCTGGAAACTAACCAATAAGAACAGAGTGGACTCATTGGGAGGAGGGCCTTAAAGAGACAAGAGCTAAAACAGCCAGTTTCAGACAGAGGCTGAGCTGAGGGTCTGCATAAAGGGCCAGTTTTTATTATAAGATGAATAAAGAAATTTTTAACAAATATATTCCAGTAGAAAAAAAATAGTGAAAACACAAACCTGGAAATGTGCTTAATACTTCCCTTTTAAACTTTATTGCCTTCGATAAATTTTTGAGAACAGTGTGGCTGCCACTGAAATCTCATGTCAATATACTTGTATTGATGAACAGTAAAACCTGTAGTGTGTGGAGCCATTAAAGGTCCAGTTCATAGAGTTAGATTTCTCTCTCCCTGATGGAATTGATCTGAAGTTAAACAAAATGTTATAGTTGTCATTACAGTAGACGGTCAACAGAATCAAATAGCAAGAGAAGAAAGAGCCTGAGGCAAAAGATGTGACTGATAAAAGCATTTCAAAGTCTTAATACAGAGGAGCGGATAAAGTTACAGACATTTAAGCCCTTGACTTTTATCAGCACTCTGAGTGTATTGGAATTACTTTCATTAGTGTGCTAATATGATGCAGACTACAGAGTGCACCAATGGAAGACTAAAGAAAGATCTGCTGCTCTGAATAAGCATCTCAAAACACATATATGTACTGGTCAAGCACAACATTTGAACTTGTTAGCTTGATAAAGAATCTCTTTTTGTGAACCAAATGAAAACATTTCAGATAAGTATTGTAGCGTATTTCCCTGTGTAAATTTTGCTCATGTTCACTTTCTTTATTTATGGACTTATAGCAGAGCCACTATGTGTCTTAGCCAGTCATGCCATATATTATATATTATTATGTTATTTTCATAATAAATTGGGCTTCCCAGAAAGGTTTTTTGCCTGTATGTCCACAGGTTTTCAACACAGGCAACATCTGTTTATGTTATTCTGTTGATGGATAAAGGAGAGTGTCAGTAATCCAGGGATATATATGCAGATTCGATACTGAGGAGTGCAGGGGAAATCTTATTTCTTAATCTGTTATTCTGATTTGGTGTGTTACAAATAAGACTGATGAACTCTCTGTAAGGATGTTTGAATGAACTGCACAAGTAAATAGCACTGAACTCAAATGACTGGTCTTAAACAAACTGACGCCCCTGCGTCTAGACAGGGGACGGAGTTGAACTGTGCAGGGGTGAAATCAGGACAGACATCAAATGTGTACGTGACCATCTCTCTCCATCTCTATCTGTTTGCATATAAGGACAGTCTGTGTTCAGTCTCTTGATGCCGTCTCGGTTAAGAGAGACTGCATCCTATTCGGCCGAATAGCGAGACTCTGTCTCTGTTTGCTGATCGCTGTTGGTTGTTCATATTAATTTGACTTGATACTCTGTAATAAATTCCTTAAATCTGAGATCAAGCTCAGTGTTATTAATGAGTCTGTAATTTCTTGTTCCTCACCACACAGCAAGATATTTTCGCTTCTACAAGGAGAACTTTAGTATGACTCTGAGGTAAAATAAGGAGCATATCTTTTCTATGATTTCCGTTGATGGACCTCAGAGAGTATAAGTCACACAGAATAGACACTATCTTCTCTTTGTGTTGAGATTTTACTGATGCTGAGAAGAAGTGCAATATTGCAAATTGGGCACTCCGGGTTACTAGATAAAAGCTACTTTATAGTCTATCAGTCAAGTCAGTGTAAAGTGGCAACATAGGTGTTTGCAAAAAGCTTTCTAAGTTCCTCATGGGGTATCCAAAAATGCTTCCCACTCTGGGAGTCCCTGATCACTGATGTAGTGATGCAGTGTGGCCTCGGTCTTCCCTGAGGGTCCGATGCCAGGTTACTCTTCTTTAAATACCTTGAAAGGAGGACACTCAGGGGGACGACTTTACCACGTGCCTAAACTGCCTTAAGCAATGTTTGTCAATGTAAAGGAGCATTTACCAAGGTCCATTCAAGATCACCGGGCTCCTTCCTGATAACGAGCCCAACCATGCTACCAAGAAACTACCTTTCAGATGATTAGGTGATTTACTTCGGGCGTCCATTTAAATAATCATTCATTTTGTGACACCCACATTGCTGCAGTCACTGGATGAATTTGGGAATCAATCTCACAATCTGTTTTATCACCACAATATCTGACTATCTACACAATACCTGAATAAATACACGCAGAGCCACTACATACTGCCAGAGTTTTTACTTGTCTATTCAACAGGGATAATAAAGATAAAGATTGTTACATAGGAGGAAGATTCAATGCACTGTATATACAATAGGATATCTATCTGAATCTAATTCTGTAGCCCCCGTACTGACAGAGAGGATTGGATGGACACTACATCTATAGGTCCGGTTTCCCTTACATACAACCTTTACACAATGTTGGTGTGAGGGAGTCACTTGATGCTGTGTACTGGGATATTCAATATCTACTGCAAATATGCTTCTTCTGTTGTGCCTCCAGGTGACTGCAGTCTGTATTCTGTATTCAACAAACAGATGGGTATTGCAAAGCACTTGCCTTTGAATACATCAGATTACTGTAGAGCTACTCCCTGGCTTCTCCTTCCAATTTACAGAGTGTGGACACAGCACCCAAGCTGCCCTATATTCAGGGAATGGGTCATGTTTTATGCTGTCCAGTTGACAATCCCTTAATATATGGTTCACGTTTCTACCCCCGATCTTGTTCCAAGTACCTTATTAATTAGTATCTGCTGTTACCAAGTCTAATCTGATATTTTTTACATTTTACTTGTATTTATTTATGCATTTTTTCTTAATTACAGTGGTACAGTCCATGCTTAGCACAAAGTGGCACAGTTTGCTGTGACCAGACATTGTTCCTCATGCAAGAACCCCTCAAATGAACAGATTTGTTCTTAAAGATCCCCTCCAGACATGTTTTAAGATGTATATAAAATACTCTACTTTGAATACTAATTTGTGTCTGATATGGTTTTCCACAAAAAAGGGAAGGTTCAATTATCTTTTTAATATCCTTAAAATTAATTCTACTCCTTCTCTCTCATTAAAAATTCCAGAATCTATAAATATGCAAATATATATAATTTCAGAAGTTATTCTCTGTGTATTTGCTGGAGACTTCAAGTTTCCACATAAAACTTGTGTAATTTGAATACTGGACTAGGATTGGCTTCCAAACTATTTGTGATGTCACAATGTGCATGAATTTGGAGTTTAAATATGATACTGAAGTCAACAAAAATAAAATATATAACTAAAACAAACTTAATATTCTGGTCAAGATATTATCGTCATGTCTTGTCAAATTACTGAAAAGCTGTTTAGATTTTATGATTTTTTTCTGGCATATTTTGGCACAGCAACCTCTACATTAGTCTAGGAGCACTTTGCTTTATAGGGATATTTTTTAGTGTAATTTCATGTCAAAATATACCCTATTTGTTTCTGTCACAGTACAGTGCGGCTCTGATGGACACGTTGTTGTCAGCTACATTAATATTTTCTAACTGTTTCAGGTCCTCTACTACTGACACTCCAAATTTAAATTTGTTATGATTTTGTCTGTGGATTTCTGACAGCAGGACATGAAGCGCTGCAGTGTGAAATTCTCGTGTTTACTCTTTGGAAACATTTTAGTGAATGAAACCTGCCCACAAACAGAGCAGAACATGTAGCCTTATATGGCAATTTTAGAGGCTTTGATTATGCTAATGATCAAAACTTACGAACATGCACCTACTCATGTGCAGGTGACATTCATCACTCTGAAATGAGCGATTTATGACGAGCTTGCACAGTTGGAGCACTTCAGTAAACCTCACAGAAGGAGTTTTAGGATAAGAATGTTCTTGCATGATGCCCAGTGACATAACAGCTGCCGCTTGTGGAGAATCTGCATCTTAAAATTCAACCTAGCCAGGAGGTGTGGTATTTGTACTCTTCCAGATCTCTATGCTAATTACAAGGAAGCTAGTCAGCAGCACACTCAAGCAGAACCCAACTTTCATGGCTAATTTTCAGTGCACAGACACATAAAGATGAGTGGCTAAGCCTCTAGAGCCCTGTTGGAGGTTTCAGCCTGTGATCATCTGTCATCAAAGGGCTACAGTACATAAAGATCACTGATATTTATGAATAGAGTTTCAAGGCACAGCTGGGGTGTGAATAATGTCCGATTCAATGACACTTAGGACACAAACCCAACAAAAACGTGGTTTGTGTTGTGCATGCATGCAAGACCACAACCAATAAATGCCTACACAGACCTGGCTCTGTGTGGAATAAAGTATGCATGGGGAATTATTAAAAGTCATAATAAAGGGCATGGCATCGGTATCTATACCAATGTGCTTTTACCCTTCAGTGAACATTCTACAGATCACTAACATTGAGGGACGAACAAACATCATTGACTCTCAGCTGTGCATATGTTAACTCCCCAGCAGAGGCTCCACAATGAACAATCATCAATGATATACTCATAAGGTGCTGTTTGATCTGTTCTTTCTACATTGATGGCCAATGATCACACACTGATTAATAATCACTGACTAAACACTCAAATTCACTAAGCAGTAAACAAGAGTCCTTTCCCATTCTTGGTGGTTATTTAAATGTCTACCTTTAATAAGAAAGGTGGATGTATGTTTATGTATAATCCACAGTGCACAGTTTGGTTCAAGAACATGAGAAATGGATTTCACCTCTATGAAACCTAAAATACCTGCAGAAATCACAATGAATAAGTGAATGGAAGAATAATTATGACTATGTTAAGAGATTAATAATTATTCACATCCTTAGAAAAGGAGTGTAACCACACTGTATGAATCATAGGATTGCTGGTAAGTATAATATGATCTAATATTTTGTTCAGAATACTGTAATATGGACATTTCAGTGTAGAGGTATTTTTCAAAAGTCTGTTTTTATTTCATACTGTCCCTTATCACGACAGTGGTGCTGTCACCGCCTTCTCATTTTTCAGCCAGTCAAACAAGCCCTGCCTCTTAAGCAAGCCACCTTAAATGTCTGCTACCAGAGTTAGCCAGTTAGCTCCTGGTAGCTAGAGCAACAACAATGTCAAAGTAATTCTGAATCAACTGTCTAGCTGCTGCTGTAAATAAACACATTACGTAGACGCTGAAACTAACATCTCTCCTTTTATTTATTTAGCTGAACAAGACTGCACATGCTACCTCCCTAGCTGGCTGAAACTAACATCTCCTTTTATTTATTTAGCTGAACAAGACTGCACATGCTACCTCCCTAGGTGGCTATCTACATGGGGTAGTGAGTTTGGTTTATTACTCAGCATTAAAGTGAAGAGACCATGAAAGAGGCGGCATCAGGTAACATTATCTGGTGAATTCAGAGTTACTTCTGGCACATTTTGAATCTAAAGATGGTGCTCAGAGAAAGCAAAAAGATCAACTGGACCAACAGGAGCTATCTAACAGTAACACTATCACTTGTCAACATTTATATACATCATCTGAACTGCGCCACTGCTCGGGGTCATAATTACTACGGCCAGATGGAACCTGTCACTCAAACATAAGTATATGTTGTTTTTGGTTGACTAACATTACAACTTATGGTCTACAATTATTTCACAAATTGATGGTTCATTAATATATGCTAGAAAGTTTTTAATTGGTATGATCTTTCATTTCATGATTTATTTATTTAACATTGAACACTATGGGGTTCCATATTTTTATACCACTTATGCCATTCCACTGTAATATCACTATCAGATGCTTCAATTACGACAAAATGTGTTAAGTCGTAAATAATTTAATAATTGTCTTCAACAAGAGATTTCAGGCACTTGCGGTTCTTAAAAAGATACTTTTAACACTTCAAACCCAGGGGACTGACAATTTTCCTGCCACTTTGCATCAAATTTAGAAAGCAGCTGCACAAGCACTAACAGAGACCATATCACAAGCTAATGATACGCCTTCCTCAGAGTGCTGATATGCTACCACAGCTAGGGACTGCAGCTATTCCCTGAGTAAACCTTAACTCAAATGGACTTACTCTGGCAGCCTTACTGTCAGCGACTCTTAAGACCCGGGACAGCCTCCTGGTATGGTATGGCTGTCCTGGGGGCAGGCATTCAGCCTCCAGTCCCAGTGTCTCACACCCAAGACTAATGTTGAACAAGAACCTACTACCTACATGACGGGCCTGCAATTTGGAAGTGTTTGCTAACAAAGAATCCCCCAAGTAAAGCATTCCCTCATCCTCATTGCTGACTCTAAAAAAAAGACTAAACTTTACAATCTTTCCACCAAAACTAAGTTAAAGAGAGCAGTGCATGCTAGGCTACAGCACTGCTGAGTGTTCAGTCATATGAGGTCACACTTACAGCTGGTGGGCCCGTTGTATTAATAGAAGAGGTATAAAAACACAGGTATAAATAAACAGGCAAACTGCAGAACTTACTTGCCACACATCCAACATAATAGCTACAAACCTTGTTCGCTCAGCTATTAAGGAAACTTAGCAAAACTGTAGTGAAGGTTTGTATGCATGACCAAAACAATGTTTCACAAAATACTGTAAAAGGATTAGCCTATAGTACTTAAATTTAGGCTGTCAATATTATTAATACATGAGATTTGTTGTACAAGCGTACCCACACCATAAACTATACTTCAATATTTTTCATTAACTGTAAAACAAAAACTTAACAGTTGATGTTTTATAGACTGTAGCTTTAGATAGCTGTCTAATTTTGCAACTTGAATATATTTTAGTTGCATTTGTGTGTATTTGTGTATATTTATTATTGGTACAAATTAAATTTCCAGTGAAGTTCACTACATAAAACATGTAATACAGAGTTGCTATTAGTATTATGTTTTGACAAGTTTATTTTTTTTTAAATTTCCTGTATTACTTTAATATGGTTATTAAAGTTTTGTGACCAAAACTGTAATAACTTTTGATTGAAAGGATCCTAATTAAAAATGCTTTTTATATTTTGTATTTATGGTCAATAATACCAATATATTTTAGCAGATTTTTAAAACTTTCAGTCATCAATATCAGCAGCATCACCCTAAAACAAACCCACTCAAGCATGCAAACACTGGTGGAG